>NC_090255.1:45109110-45134110 GCF_037325665.1 Littorina saxatilis | reverse complement strand
CAGCAGATAGGACGCTTTCTATGTATTCAGTGACAGCAGATAGGACGCTTTCTATGTATTCAGTGACAGCAGATAGGACGCTTTCTATGTATTCAGTGACAACAGATAGGACGCTTTCTATGTATTCAGTGACAGCAGATAGGACGCTTTCTATGTATTCAGTGACAACAGATAGGACGCTTTCTATGTATTCAGTGACAGCAGATAGGACGCTTTCTATGTATTCAGTGACAGCGGGGCATGATGATGATGGTGCTTCATGTCTTACAGACCATAGTTTGTGTGCCTATTAAGGACGAGATATTACTGGATTCGTTAGCAAGAAGAGGCAGCGGGACACCACGGTAATAGGACAGTTTGTTGAGCGTGAGCCGTTGGACTTGACCTAGATAGGTGGGAGGGAGGTCACACTCAGGTTAGTGGGTCCCGATCGATTTCGATAGAAAGGTGAATCAAGTAAAACATGGCACACCATGACTTCAGAAAGGTGGGTCAAGTAAAACATGGCACACCATGACTTCAGAAAGGTGGGTCAAGTAAAACATGGCATGACGTCAGAAAGGTGGGTCGAGTAAAACATGGCACACCATGACTTCAGAAAGGTGGGTCGAGTAAAACATGGCACACCATGACTTCAGAAAGGTGGGTCAAGTAAAACATGGCATGACGTCAGAAAGGTGGGTCTACTTAAGTAAAACATGGCACACCATGACTTCACAAAGGTGGGTCAAGTAAAACATTGCACACCATGACGTCAGAAAGGTGGGTCAAGTAAAACATGGCACACCATGACTTCACAAAGGTGGGTCAAGTAAAACATGGCACACCATGACTTCAGAGAGGTGGGTCAAGTAAAACATGGCACACCATGACTTCAGAGAGGTGGGTCAAGTAAAACATGGCACACCATGACTTCAGAAAGGTGGGTCAAGTAAAACATGGCACACCATGACTTCACAAAGGTGGGTCAAGTAAAACATGGCACACCATGACAAGGCAAAAGACAACTTCCTTCAACACAGATCCAACCCAGACCCAACCCAGACAACGTGACACGGTCGGACTGACTTCAACACAGACCCAACCCAGACAACGTGACACGGTCGGACTGACTTCAATACTCAAATAATACACAAACAAACAAACACAGTAGTAGGTGAAAGAATGAACGAGCACGTACTCACTGCACTGGACAACACACAACACTGACTGTCAAGCACCTTTGTTTCTGGGCACACTGGACAACACTGACTGTCAAGCACCTTTGTTTCTGGGCACACTGGACAACACTGACTGTCAAGCACCTTTGTTTCTGGGCACACTGGACAACACTGACTGTCAAGCACCTTTGTTTCTGGGCACACTGGACAACACTGACTGTCAAGCACCTTTGTTTCTGGGCACACTGGACAACACTGACTGTCAAGCACCTTTGTTTCTGGGCACACTGGACAACACTGACTGTCAAGCACCTTTGTTTCTGGGCACACTGGACAACACACAACACTGACTGTCAAGCACCTTTGTTTCTGGGCACACTGGACAACACTGACTGTCAAGCACCTTTGTTTCTGGGCACACTGGACAACACACAACACTGACTGTCAAGCACCTTTCTTTCTGGGCTGCGATGATCAAAGTGCGTATATACCGTTCAACGTTTTCAATTTTCTACACCGAGAACGATATTTCCGGAAACCAAAAAATTCCAATCGCTTGAGCAACAGCCTATGTCACGCATTAGGGATCACATACCCGTCCTATTCCCGGTCAGAATTCGCGACAATCTGGTCAGAGAATTTGATTGGCTGACTGCACGCACCGCTCTCACAGGGGGAAACAACTCACACTGACCAGGGGAAACTACTCACGCAGTCACGGCGGTGGTGTTCTTACTTGGCACTGAGCAAAGGTAGGGAACACGATCATAGACTGACTGACTGACCGGACATTCCTCAAAACATTTCCTTTTATTTTCTTCTTCTTTCTTCTTCTTGTGCTTCTTGTTCTTCTTCTTCTTCTTCTTCTTTTTGATTCTCTTCTTCTTCTTGTTCTTGTTGTGTGAAGCTAGCGCTATGCTTGGAAAGTAATGCTGTGTTTCTGAGTCTCAAACAAGACTCGATGCCGCAAATGCCGAAGATGATCTGCCGTGACTGGTACCGGTACACGTCAAACCGGTATACCCATTAGCCACTTGTGCAAGAACAGGCCACACGATGGCACACCCACGTTGGCAGTGTCCGGGTTTCCCTTGACAACGTCACGTATCACACACGTCTTCCTTCGGTTCTTCCCTCGTGACCTCCACCTCACCTCTCGTCTTCCTGGCCAGTGCTTGTCTCCCTTTCACATATACTTTAACCCGTCTATAACTTGTTTGGTTTTCGTTTTGTTCACATTGTGACTGGCTACAGGGGTGGGGTGGGGTGGGGGTGTGACGGTCACTGGCGAGCCCTCAGCATCCTTGTTTCTTGTTGGTTTCCCTGTTTATGTCACAATGTTGCTTTTCCCGTTATTATCTAAATTCTACCTTTTTACTGAGTTGTTCTTCAGCCCCCCCCCCCTCTCTCTCTCTCTCTCTTTCTCTGTCTCTCTTGCTCTCTGTCTCTCTTGCTCTACGTCTCTCTCTCTCTCTCTCTCTCTCTCTCTCTCTCTCTCTCTCTCTCTCTCTCTCTCTCTCTCTCTCTCTTGCTCTCCGTCTCCGTCTCTCTCTCTCTCTTTCTCTGTCTCTTGCTCTCCGTCTCTCTCTCTCTCTCTCTCTCTCTCTCTAACTCTCTCTCTATCTATTTCTCTCTTTCCGTCTCTCTCTCTCTTTCCGTCTCTCTCTCTCTCTCTCTATCTTTCTCTGTCTCTGTCTCTCTCTGACCGGTACGGTTGGCCTAGTGGTAAGGCGTCCGCCCCGTGATCGGGAGGTCGTGGGTTCGAACCCCGGCCGGGTCATACCTAAGACTTTAAAATTGGCAATCTAGTGGCTGCTCCGCCTGGCGTCTGGCATTATGGGGTTACGTTAGTGCTAGGACTGGTTGGTCCGTTGTCAGAATAATGTGACTGGGTGAGACATGAAGCCTGTGCTGCGACTTCTGTCTTGTGTGTGGCGCACGTTATATGTCAAAGCAGCACCGCCCTGATATATGGCCCTTCGTGGTCGGCTGGGCGTTAAGCACACAAACAAACAAACTCTCTCTCTCTGTCTCTCTCTCTCTCTCTCTCTCTCTCTCTCTCTCTCGCTCTCTCTCTCTCTCTCTCTCTCTTGCTATCCGTCTCCGTCTCCGTCTCTCTCTCTCTTTCTCTGTCTCTTGCTCTCCGTCTCTCTCTCTCTCTCTCTCTCTCTAACTCTCTCTCTATCTATTTCTCTCTTTCCGTCTCTCTCTCTCTTTCCGTCTCTCTCTCTCTCTCTATCTTTCTCTGTCTCTGTCTCTCTCTGACCGGTACGGTTGGCCTAGTGGTAAGGCGTCCGCCCCGTGATCGGGAGGTCGTGGGTTCGAACCCCGGCCGGGTCATACCTAAGACTTTAAAATTGGCAATCTAGTGGCTGCTCCGCCTGGCGTCTGGCATTATGGGGTTACGTTAGTGCTAGGACTGGTTGGTCCGTTGTCAGAATAATGTGACTGGGTGAGACATGAAGCCTGTGCTGCGACTTCTGTCTTGTGTGTGGCGCACGTTATATGTCAAAGCAGCACCGCCCTGATATATGGCCCTTCGTGGTCGGCTGGGCGTTAAGCACACAAACAAACAAACTCTCTCTCTCTCTCTCTCTCTCTCTCTCTCTCTTGCTCTCCGTCTCCGTCTCCGTCTCTCTCTCTCTTTCTCTGTCTCTTGCTCTCCGTCTCTCTCTCTCTCTCTCTCTCTCTCTCTCTCTAACTCTCTCTCTATCTATTTCTCTCTTTCCGTCTCTCTCTCTCTTTCCGTCTCTCTCTCTCTCTCTCTATCTTTCTCTGTCTCTGTCTCTCTCTGACCGGTACGGTTGGCCTAGTGGTAAGGCGTCCGCCCCGTGATCGGGAGGTCGTGGGTTCGAACCCCGGCCGGGTCATACCTAAGACTTTAAAATTGGCAATCTAGTGGCTGCTCCGCCTGGCGTCTGGCATTATGGGGTTACGTTAGTGCTAGGACTGGTTGGTCCGTTGTCAGAATAATGTGACTGGGTGAGACATGAAGCCTGTGCTGCGACTTCTGTCTTGTGTGTGGCGCACGTTATATGTCAAAGCAGCACCGCCCTGATATATGGCCCTTCGTGGTCGGCTGGGCGTTAAGCACACAAACAAACAAACTCTCTCTCTCTCTCTCTCTCTCTCTCTCTCTCTCTCTCTCTCTCTCTCTCTCTCTCTCTCTTGCCTGCAAACAACTTCCAGCCAAAAGACCGCACATCAATACCTTTAAAAGTGGGCCCATTTTCTGTTTCCAGAAACAAATTTTGATTTGTAAAACCAACTGGACTTATATACTACTACACGGGGAAAAGGAGGTCACGCCTTGTATGGGGCCAGCGGCTATGGACTCAGTGACAACAAAGTGTTGAGTATGTCGCGAGCTTACGGTGTGACACTGATCTACTGTTGTCTTCTCGCCCTCCCTTCTCTGGGTCGTGACTGGTTGTTATATGACAATACCTACAGCTCTCTCTCGCCCTCCCCCCTCAATTTCACTCTTGCACCCCCCCTCCCCCCATTCTCTCTCTCTTTCACTCCCTTTCAATCTCTCAAAATAATTGGGTGTCTGTTGTGTGTGTGTGTGTGTGTGTGCGTGCGTGTGTGCGTGTGTGTGTGTGCATGCATGTATGTAGAGCGATTTCGAGAAAACTTCTGAACCGATCTTCATGAAATTTACCCACACATTCTTGGTTTAAGCGTGTTTTTATTAATTTCTTGTATACACGTTATAAACGTTAAGCGAGACTGGTTTCTGTTTTCTTCACACGCCTGGCAAACAGAGCCATACGATGTCCATTCTTCAGCAAGTTTAACAGCGGGGAAACTCACTTCAAGTTTTGAAAAACGCTTTGCAGACAACACGTTTTATTGCGGGGAAACCCGTTTCAATCAAACGAGTGACCGTAATATAAAGCAATATGTTGGTGATAGAAACCCGGCACTTACAAATGTAAAGGGGGCCCTTGCGCTTTGGATCATCGTCACTTCCGGCCATTGAGAGCAAGATGACGTCACGCGCGACGTCACTGAATGGCAGGGAATCTCTTTCAAACTTGTACGGAACAAACAGTGAATGAACTCTTGGTACAATACTTCCGCCCTAAGTGCGGGTGTACCATCATTGACAGACGATGAGGACGCTATTCGCAAAGTTCACACTCCAACGAATATTCACATTTTATCAGCCGGTTCTTTCTGGGGAAGATATAATATTGTCTCTAAGCTATATACATATTCTCAAAAATAGGGAAGCTTTTCTTCTGTAGTGGCAGCTACCGCATTAAGCAAGTCTTTTGTTGCAAAAGCCGCTGTAAAATTTTTATTAAAAAACAACTTGCCGTAAACGGACTTGGTTGGTACCAACTTCAATGTGTTTTGTTCGTATCGACCTGGCGTGCTTGAGGTTAATAATGGGGCCTGTGGTTAAAAAAAACCAACCACACAGCTTTTTCCGAGAAACCGCCATAATTCAGCTTTTCACTTCAAGTAGTAATGCGGAACTGTTCGAAAGAAATCTGCTTTATTTTCCCAGTAAATATATAATTGCACTCAATACACGGAAAGACCTGTTTTATCGGTCGACAAGAATGACTGGTGCACTTTATTCTCAATGTGTACATCAAACAACTTTGATTTCCCGCCAGCTCACAACTCCACCTCGATCAACACGTCACTATGTCAGGCTACGTCAGACCGGAAATAGCGCATTTGTTTTGCCACAGAACATGGAATCTCCTCTCATCATAAACGTTCTGCATGTTCTGGCTTTATGGGGAATGATGTCAACAGTTACCATGGTATTAGGTTGGTGCCGAACCCCAACTGGCGTGCACTTTTCTTGAGACGTCCAACCTTGACACCGCCCACAAACTATTGGAAATCGTACAGTTGGTTTGAGAACAATAGCATTCCACAGACTATCGAAAATCGTACAGGTGGTTTGAGAACAATAGCATTCCACAGACTATTGGACATCGTACAGTTGGTTTGAGAACAATAGCATTTCACAGACTATCGAAAATCGTACAGGTGGTTTGAGAACAATAGCATTCCACAGACTATTGGACATCGAACAGGTGCATGGTTTGAGAACAATAGCATTTCACAGACTATTGGACATCGAACAGGTGGTTTGAGAACAATAGCATTCCACAGACTATTGGACATCGTACAGGTGGTTTGAGAACAATAGCATTCCACAGACTATTGGACATCGTACAGGTGGTTTGAGAACAATAGCATTCCACAGACTATTGGACATCGTACAGTTGGTTTGAGAACTATAGCATTCCACAGACTATTGGACATCGTACAGTTGGTTTGAGAACAATAGCATTCCACAGACTATTGGACATCGTACAGTTGGTTTGAGAACAATAGTATTCCACAGACTATTGGACATCGAACAGGTGGTTTGAGAACAATAGCATTCCACAAACTATCGGAAATCGTACAGGTGATTTGAGAACAATAGCATTCCACAGACTATCGAAAATCGTACAGTTGGTTTGAGAACAATAGCATTCCACAGACTATCGAAAATCGTACAGGTGGTTTGAGAACATTAGCATTCCACAGACTATCGAAAATCGTACAGTTGGTTTGAGAACAATAGCATTTCACAGACTATCGGAAATCGTACAGGTGGTTTGAGAACAATAGCATTTCACAGACTATCGGAAATCGTACTGGTTTCATAGCCAGCGCTGCTACCGACCTAGGTATCTCCAAGACAGACTATGCGATATTGTACAGTGTGTTCTGATAACAAGGGCATTTCACAGACTATGCGACATCGTACAGTGTGGTCTGATAACAAGGGCATTTCACAGACTATGCGACATCGTACAGTGTGTTCTGATAACAAGGGCATTTCACAGACTATGCGACATCGTACAGTGTGTTCTGATAACAAGGGCATTTCACAGACTATGCGACATCGTACAGTGTGTTCTGATAACAAGGGCATTTCACAGACTATGCGACATCGTACAGTGTGTTCTGATAACAAGGGCATTTCACAGACTATGCGACATCGTACAGTGTGTTCTGATAACAAGGGCATTTCACAGACTATGCGACATCGTACAGTGTGGTCTGATAACAAGGGCATTTCACAGACTATGCGACATCGTACAGTGTGTTCTGATAACAAGGGCATTTCACAGACTATGCGACATCGTACAGTGTGTTCTGATAACAAGGGCATTTCACAGACTATGCGACATCGTACAGTGTGGTCTGATAACAAGGGCATTTCACAGACTATGCGACATCGTACAGTGTGTTCTGATAACAAGGGCATTGATTTCACAGACTATGCGATATCGTACAGTGTGTTCTGATAACAAGGGCATTTCACAGACTATGCGACATCGTACAGTGTGTTCTGATAACAAGGGCATTTCACAGACTATGCGACATCGTACAGTGTGTTCTGATAACAAGGGCATTTCACAGACTATGCGACATCGTACAGTGTGTTCTGATAACAAGGGCATTTCACAGACTATGCGACATCGTACAGTGTGGTCTGATAACAAGGGCATTGATTTCACAGACTATGCGACATCGTACAGTGTGTTCTGATAACAAGGGCATTTCACAGACTATGCGACATCGTACAGTGTGTTCTGATAACAAGGGCATTTCACAGACTATGCGACATCGTACAGTGTGTTCTGATAACAAGGGCATTTCACAGACTATGCGACATCGTACAGTGTGTTCTGATAACAAGGGCATTTCACAGACTATGCGACATCGTACAGTGTGTTCTGATAACAAGGGCATTTCACAGACTATGCGACATCGTACAGTGTGTTCTGATAACAAGGGCATTGATTTCACAGACTATGCGATATCGTACAGTGTGTTCTGATAACAAGGGCATTTCACAGACTATGCGACATCGTACAGTGTGGTCTGATAACAAGGGCATTTCACAGACTATGCGACATCGTACAGTGTGGTCTGATAACAAGGGCATTTCACAGACTATGCGACATCGTACAGTGTGGTCTGATAACAAGGGCATTTCACAGACTATGCGACATCGTACAGTGTGGTCTGATAACAAGGGCATTTCACAGACTATGCGACATCGTACAGTGTGGTCTGATAACAAGGGCATTGATTTCACAGACTATGCGATATCGCACAGTGTGATCTGATAACAAGGGCATTTCACAGACTATGCGACATCGTACAGTGTGTTCTGATAACAAGGGCATTTCACAGACTATGCGACATCGTACAGTGTGGTCTGATAACAAGGGCATTTCACAGACTATGCGACATCGTACAGTGTGTTCTGATAACAAGGGCATTTCACAGACTATGCGACATCGTACAGTGTGTTCTGATAACAAGGGCATTGATTTCACAGACTATGCGACATCGTACAGTGTGTTCTGATAACAAGGGCATTTCACAGACTATGCGACATCGTACAGTGTGGTCTGATAACAAGGGCATTTCACAGACTATGCGACATCGTACAGTGTGTTCTGATAACAAGGGCATTTCACAGACTATGCGACATCGTACAGTGTGGTCTGATAACAAGGGCATTGATTTCACAGACTATGCGACATCGTACAGTGTGGTCTGATAACAAGGGCATTTCACAGACTATGCGACATCGTACAGTGTGTTCTGATAACAAGGGCATTGATTTCACAGACTATGCGACATCGTACAGTGTGGTCTGATAACAAGGGCATTTCACAGACTATGCGATATCGTACAGTGTGTTCTGATAACAAGGGCATTTCACAGACTATGCGACATCGTACCGTGTGTTCTGATAACAAGGGCATTTCACAGACTATGCGACATCGTACAGTGTGTTCTGATAACAAGGGCATTTCACAGACTATGCGACATCGTACAGTGTGGTCTGATAACAAGGGCATTTCACAGACTATGCGACATCGTACAGTGTGGTCTGATAACAAGGGCATTGATTTCACAGACTATGCGACATCGTACAGTGTGTTCTGATAACAAGGGCATTGATTTCACAGACTATGCGACATCGTACAGTGTGGTCTGATAACAAGGGCATTTCACAGACTATGCGACATCGTACAGTGTGTTCTGATAACAAGGGCATTTCACAGACTATGCGACATTGTACAGTGTGTTCTGATAACAAGGGCATTGATTTCACAGACTATGCGACATCGTACAGTGTGGTCTGATAACAAGGGCATTTCACAGACTATGCGACATCGTACAGTGTGGTCTGATAACAAGGGCATTTCACAGACTATGCGACATCGTACAGTGTGTTCTGATAACAAGGGCATTTCACAGACTATGCGACATCGTACAGTGTGTTCTGATAACAAGGGCATTTCACAGACTATGCGACATCGTACAGTGTGTTCTGATAACAAGGGCATTTCACAGACTATGCGACATCGTACAGTGTGGTCTGATAACAAGGGCATTTCACAGACTATGCGATATCGTACAGTGTGTTCTGATAACAAGGGCATTTCACAGACTATGCGACATCGTACAGTGTGTTCTGATAACAAGGGCATTGATTTCACAGACTATGCGACATCGTACAGTGTGTTCTGATAACAAGGGCATTGATTTCACAGACTATGCGACATCGTACAGTGTGTTCTGAAACAAGGGCATTTCACAGACTATGCGACATCGTACAGTGTGTTCTGATAACAAGGGCATTGATTTCACAGACTATGCGACATCGTACCGTGTGTTCTGAAACAAGGGCATTGATTTCACAGACTATGCGACATCGTACAGTGTGTTCTGATAACAAGGGCATTTCACAGACTATGCGACATCGTACAGTGTGGTCTGATAACAAGGGCATCTCAGAAGCATACAGAAAGCTGTGGTGGTGACGTCAGCCTCTGACACTCGCTTTTCACATGTATCTCAAGGACAAATTACAAGATGGCGGTCACCGTGTCGTGACCGTTTTGTGAGACTGAAGCCAAGACAAATTTCTTATTTCAACAATAATTTATTGGGGTGTACACACCACATAAAAGACTTTAGCTCCACAGTAAGATGTGTCGAGGAGGTAATTGTCGTGGTGACAACGACTGCTGATTCGCCCCGCTCTGTCCAGGAAGTGCTACGTCTCACTCTCTCGCCTGCCACTCTACTTCCGGAATGTCACTGGGAGCCCCGTGTTGGCCAATCAGTGTTGGACATGCAACACACTCCCACAATTCTTTATGCTCGGCACTATTCGGCTAAGTCCCACAGCTTCCGGGATAATAATGCCAACATGACATTGACTGTCGGATCGGGCACCTCCCCGGCAACATACCGTGAGGTCGGGCACCTCCCCGGCAACATACCGTGAGGTCGGGCACCTCCCCGGCAACATACCGTGAGGTCGGGCACCTCCCCGGCAACATACCGTGAGGTCGGGCACCTCCCAACATACCGTGAGATCTGAACGCGAGTCCGGGTTGCCATGATACATTTACACACACACACTCTTCAGGACATGGCCACAGCATGTTAACATTTTTTGGCCGGGTTAAAAGTGAGTTTAGTGGTTTTGACTCTCTCTCTCTCTCTCTCTCTCTCTCTCTCTCTCTCTCTCTCTCTCTCTCTCTCTCTCTCTCTCTCTCTCTCTCTCTCTTTAAACACGCATTTTTCTAAAATAGCTGAAAAAGTTATTACAAATGACAAATCCAAGTTGAACAATTTGAAAGTGTTAGAAGAATATTGTGAGTCGAAACAAGTTTCAAGTCAAGCGAATATTCCTCTACTTACAGTACCTGAAGTTTTTTACGCACTTACACACCTTAAGCAAACAGGCTCCCGTGGAATCGACGGCCTCGATGGTAGGATTCTTAAATTGTCAGCCCCTGTAATTTCTGAAACACTCACTTACCTTTATAATCTTTGTTTAGGAAAAAATTATTTCCCAGTCTCCCTGAAACAGGCTAAAGTCATTCCTCTGTTTAAATCAGGTGACAAAAAAGACCCATCAAACTATAGGCCAATTTCAATATTGTCTGTTTTATCAAAACCACTTGAAAAACACATTAACAAACATATTCTAACGCATCTTAACCAAAACAATTTACTTCACCCTAAACAATCGGGTTTTAGAGCTAACCATTCCTGCCATACTGCCTTAGTTTCTCTTGTTGATCAATGGCTGGAGAAAATCAACGACAATGAATTCTGTGGTGCCATTTTTGTTGATTTTGCTAAAGCCTTTGACGTTATTGATCACACATTATTACTGAGAAAATTTGCATTGTATGGCGTCGGAATCGAAACTGTCAAACGTATTAGTTCATTTCTCACCGGCAGACAACAAACTGTACTAACAAACGCCTCGGCGTCGAGCATGCAAGAAGTAAAATACGGTGTACCACAAGGATCGGTTTTAGGACCCCTCCTCTTCTCTATATACATTAATGACCTCCCCCTATATATTCAAAATGTATGTGAACTTTTTGCAGATGACACCACAATTCACTCCAGCAACACAAATTTAACTCGCTTATCAGAATCACTTCAAAGAAGTTTAAACCAGTTGACAGCGTGGACTGAACTGAACCATATGTCTCTTAACCCAAAGAAAACCAAATATATGGTCATAACAACAAGACAAAAACGCCAGAATATTTATTCAGCTGGTCCTGCTTTAATGATAGATGGTGAAATAGTGGAAAAAGTCGACCATCACAAACTGCTGGGTGTTAATATCGATAACAACTTGTCTTGGTCAACCCACATAGAGCAACTTAGTAAAGTGGTGTCAAAGAAAGTGTACCTCTTATCTAGAATTAAACACTTCCTGAACTGCCACACCAGAAAATTATTCTTCATTGCTCATATTCAATCTGTTATTGATTACGCATCCACTCTATGGGACTCAGCAAGTGAAAATTCCTTAAAACCACTTAGCAGATTACATAAAAGAGCGCTAAAAGTAGTATTACTAAAGCACACTACCCTCACAGAGTTAGACTACATACATTTAGGGATCTTACCTCTAAAGTCAAGACTGCTTTTTAACAAAGGAATCTTTATGCATAAAATTATATCCGAAACTTTACCCCAAACCATTTGTTCAAAGTTCTCTTTGAAGAATTCACACCACCTTATGAAATTTAACACTCCTCTTCCTAGGATAGACTTATTTAAGTCTAGTCTAGTTTATTCAGGTGGCCGTCTCTGGAACGCTCTTCCGAATGCCTTACGGGAAGCTACCAGCACAGATTCTTTCAAAAACAAATATATATCCCATTTAATGAAAATAGTATATTCTTGATTGTTATGTCCTTTGAGACACAGTCACTCACTTTTGATTTATTGTTTTGTTTATGAAATTATGATGTTCTGCATAATATCCATTGTCTTGCAGAGTTGATGTACTATTGCATAGTATTCTTACTCTAATTGACTTGCAAATTTTTGCTTTGCACCTTGTCATGAACATGTATAAACTACAATGTTTCATATAATGCACGTATGTACATAAACTTATACTGTTTTACTAATTATGTAAGTATTGTAGTAGTAGTAGTAGTAGTTTTTATAGTAGATTTAGTCCCTCTTTAGGGCGAGGGCCAGATGCAAAAAAGTATACCAATGCTTATTCTGTTACCCTCGTAAAATAAAGAATTGTCATTGTCATTGTCATTGTCATTGTCTCTCTCTCTCTCTCTCTCTCTCTCTCTCTCTCTCTCTCTCTCTCTCTCTCTCTCTCTCTCTCTACGGGGATCTCCTTCTCTCTCTCTCGCGCTCTTTCTTTCTCTCTCGAGTCTCCCCCTCTCTCTCTCTCTCTCGTTTTCTCTCTCTCGCTTTCTCTCTCTCTCTCGCTCTTTCTCACTCAGTCTGTCTGTCTGTCTGTCTGATGATGTGACCAAAACACTAGCCAGCAGATCCTCTTCAGGCTTGCCGACACTTGAGTCTCTTAAAGCTGCGGTGCGAGACAAGGCGGAGTGATACGAGATCCCCGGAACAGACAAACACATTCCACTAGACGCTCAACAATTCGGTCAAGTCCTATCTTGGACTACTTGAGGTCCCTAAACCAAAACATCCTGAAGCTTGCAACAGGAACAATCTTACACTATGGACAAGTTTCAGCGGTGATCCTAGTCACTAGAGTCCGGTTTAACTTCGCAAAAATGTGGTCTGGTCGAAGACGTCACTCTGGTTGCTCTTGTCTTACTCGCAACCTGCTTTGAGTTTGTTTGGCTCCACTGGGAAGGCGGTTACTACCCCCCCCCCCCCCCCATCTCATCAGAAAATGACAGAATGTGCCATCACTGAAATGATGTTAGTTTAACATGTTTGTTTGAAATCATGTTACTTTCATCTTCACTATTTTCGTGTTTGAGTCAGGATTTACGACTGATTCTGCGAGTCGGTTGTGTCGAGTGATATTTTATTTTCAAGATCAATTTTAGATGGTACGCCGTTATCAAGTTACAAGCATACTTCATTGCGTTGGAAACTTGTATGGGTTTTTTGTGCCATGTTTGCGAGAATAACCTCTGTGGTATCATTAATTAAGATTATCCTAAAAAACAAAATCCCTGTGGCAATGGCCACCTTGGCTGACTTTGGTTTCCCCAGACCACGTTTCAGCGGAGCGACCAGATTGACATGTGCAATTAAACTAACCCTACGAGACTCGAGTCGGTCGCTGAAACTCGCTCTATAACTCATGGAGCAGCCCCAGGTCAGTGAACCGGCTCACTTGGGAAACCGCATGCACTCCAAGGATGGGTCCCACATGGCGCGGTGGTATGCGACCGGGAAAATACGGTTTGACTGACGCTGCCTATATGCAACCTTGCTTAGGTTTGCTCTACCGCGCACTCAAACACACACACACACACACACACACACACACACACACACACACACACACACACACCGTGGCACACTGGCACGTACACACACACTAACACAACACACACACTCACACACACCGTGGCATACGTACACACACACTAACACAACACACACACACTAACACCGTTGCACACACACTAACACACACACTAACACAGCACACACACACACATACACACACACATACAAACACATACACACACACACATCATTACACACACACACACTAACACAGCACACACACAGCACACACACACACTAACACCGTTGCACACACACTAACACACACACTAACACTAACACACACACACACACTAACACAGCACACACACAGCACACACACACACACACACACACACACACTAATTAGGCCACCAAACACCGTTTCTGTTATTATTTTAGATGAGCAAAAGTACGCACAATAACAGACGGGATCGGCTCTATTGTGGAGAATGCAATTCAGGCCTCAGAGCGTGCAGTAGTTCCAGATAACACATCATACTTGTCTGTGACGTCAAAGGTCATTTCTTCGTGGCTTTTTTCCAGTCTAAAAATGTACAGAGCTGCCATCATAATTATTTGCGAGTTCTGTAAGGTTCTGAAAAGTTGCAAATTGGCCATGAGTCGCCGCGGTAATTATCAACATTGATTGGGTCTTTGAGAGTGAATGCTTACAATCGTTGTCCTCGGAAACACGAATCCAAAGCCGCAATGGTTCCACACATCAACTAATCAGCCTGATTGGCTTTTACCTTGACAATCCACGTTTCACCTAAAAGCTCAAACCCATTCACCACCTCGATTTGTTACACGTGGAACAGTATTATTTGTTACCCAGCTGGTTATGAATGAAAACTCGTAAAAATGATGACAAACGACTTCAATGACCACATAATACAAAGCAGATCCCACCCTGTACCACAACACTAGCCAGCCCCCCCCCCCCCCCCCCCCCCCACCCGTGTAGTGAAAACTAAACAAGCCAGCGTTAGGCGCTCTCATTATGACGGATTAAACCCTAACCCGTGTAGTGAAAACTAAACAAGCCAGCGTTAGGCGCTCTCATTATGACGGCCACACCCTGTACCACAACACTAGCCAGCCCCCCCCCCCCCCCCACCCGTGTAGTGAAAACTAAACTGTAACAAGCCAGCGTTAGGCGCTCTCATTATGACGGATTAAACCGTTCGCTTGCTTGTGTAACTTGTTGACCAGTCGGCGATTATACGTCCGTGTCCCGTGTTTGATTCACTGCATGGCTTTCTATATCTGCTATAATAATAATAACAATAACATCACTTTATTGTCCATTAAAATATTACATAAAAATGGAAAATTGTCTTCGGCACACCCTGCCTGCCTGTAAATGATTATAACAACAATTGTATAGGACGACACACATCTATACATATAAATAAAAGAGAGTGTCTCTCTGTCTGTGTGTGTGTGTGTGTGTGTGTGTGTGTGTGTGTGTGTGTGTGTGTGTGTGTGTGTCTGTCTGTGGTCGCCATACCTCTGAGATGGCAAGAGGCAGGAACAAGATAGTGTGCACGTACACTCCCTAGGTGCCGCAGATGTGCACCTGGGTTTTAGTTTCTTGATTCATTGTTTCCTTTCTCAGATTATGGACCTCCCATTTATTGAATACAGCCTATATGGTGCAAGACCAGTTCAGTGCCTACTGTTCACCTGTAGCAAGCACATCATGCCAGTGATATTAGAGACTCGCTATTGCTCCTATGAGGGGAAGAAATGAAGAATGAAAAATTAACTGGACAGTTCCGGAAATTTCTAGAAGGTAAGGGAGATAACTCTTTTTTTGTATCCAAACAAAGGAGGTAAAGCTAATGATAATGGGATAGCGAGCGTCTTAAATTGCTACAGGGCTCCGCTTACTCCCGGGCGAAGCCGGGCTTAACTGCTAGTAAAAGATAGGTTCAAGTATGTAATAACAAGCACGCCTATCATATTTCCAATAACACTGACCTGAAGTGCTGTCCGTGTCATCTTTAAATTCAATAAATGTACAAGTAACATCTAAATAAGGTCAAACGTTTTTAAGACTATCACAATCAAATATAATATTGCACTATGTAAATTTACCCTCTCATATCAAAGGAGTTGGGTTTCACAGCAGAGCAATCACATTACGAATATCACAGATCAGGATTTGTAAACTGCAAAGAACCCTCACTCGAGCAATAATGTACACTGCTCATAGACGCAATCACGTGACACACAAATACACGTCACCTCTCTTCAAGCAGTGTTGGGCGCAAACAACAACAACAACAACAACAATAACAACTTCTACTACTACTACTACTACCACAGCACTACTACTATTACTACTACCACTACTACTTCTACTAACAACACTACTACAGTCACTTGTTGGCGTGACTTTCAGCCTGACAGATTTCAGAGGTACATAGATTGCCAAACACTTGTTGGTGTGACTTTCAGCCTGACAGATTTCAGAGGTACAAAGACTGCCAAACACTTGTTGGTGTGACTTTCAGCCTGACAGATTTCAGAGGTACATAGATTGCCAAACACTTGTTGGTGTGACTTTCAGCCGGACAGATTTCAGAGGTACATAGACTGCCAAACACTTGTTGGTGTGACTTTCAGTCTGACAGATTTCAGAGGTACATAGATTGCCAAACACTTGTTGGTGTGACTTTCAGCCTGACAGATTTCAGAGGTACATAGACTGCCAAACACTTGTTGGTGTGACTTTCAGTCTGACAGATTTCAGAGGTACATAGACTGCCAAACACTTGTTGGTGTGACTTTCAGCCTGACAGATTTCAGAGGTACATAGACTGCCAAACACTTGTTGGTGTGACTTTCAGCCTGACAGATTTCAGAGGTACATAGATTGCCAAACACTTGTTGGTGTGACTTTCAGCCGGACAGATTTCAGAGGTACATAGACTGCCAAACACTTGTTGGTGTGACTTTCAGCCTGACAGATTTCAGAGGTACATAGATTGCCAAACACTTGTTGTCGTGACTTTCAGCCTGACAGATTTCAGAGGTACATAGATTGCCAAACACTTGTTGGTGTGACTTTCAGCCTGACAGATTTCAGAGGTACATAGATTGCCAAACACTTGTTGGTGTGACTTTCAGCCGGACAGATTTCAGAGGTACATAGACTGCCAAACACTTGTTGGCGTGACTTTCAGCCTGACAGATTTCAGAGGTACATAGATTGCCAAACACTTGTTGTCGTGACTTTCAGCCTGACAGATTTCAGAGGTAGATAGACTGCCAAACACTAGTTGGCGTGCCACGCGGCAATCGATATCCACGGTACAGTGTCTGTGGCCTCGCTGTCTCTGTGGCCTCGCTGTCTCTGTGGGCTCGCTGTCTCTGTGGCCTCGCTGTCTCTGTGGGCTCGCTGTCTCTGTGGGCTCGCTGTCTCTGTGGCCTCGCTGTCTCTGTGCTGGCTATTAAAAGACAGTGTATAACGTGCCACGCACAGGGGCTGTGCCAAAAATAACTTGTTGTCTGTATTCTTGTCACTGTTGGCCGTGTGTTGGTTTAAACAATGTTTTATTAAATCAAACATGATACAACAATACAACGATAAACAATAGGGACACGAACTCAAGCGAACGCTTATATTACGCGCCCTACGTAGTTGGAGACCACCTGCCCAGTAAGACCACCCCAAAGGATCCCCGACGGTCTTTACGACTATATAAATCACCTGTCTAAAGAGACCACCTGTCTAAAGAGACCACCTGTCTAAAGAGACCACCTGTCTAAAGAGACCACCTGTCTAAGGAGACAACTTTTGCTCAGTCACTTTATGAGTTATGCCTGGTATGCTGGCTGTTCGCAAATGATAACAGACACGTAGGGAACATGAATATCAACATGAGCCGGCTGGCAACAATTTGATCTGAGCGCATCATGCAACAAGACACAAAACGTGCTCCGGGAGGCTGCGCGTGGCGGGGTCATAAAGGTCACGAGATTGACGATCAGTTAAACACCTGTCACTCCCCTCTCACAGCCATGCAATCAACCAACGATCAGTTAAACACCTGTCACTCCCCTCTCACAGCCATGCAATCAACCAACGATCAAAGTGTTTAACAACGTTCTTATCGTGTACTGCGTCTCCCGTTACCTTGCATCTGTTGTTCTCTAAATCACACACCTTGGGCACTAGTGTCCACCAATACAGCGAGAGGAATGATACAATTAGTTTATCAGCATTACCATGTATATGTTGTTCTCTACAACACACACACCTTGGGCACTAGTGTCCACCAATACAGCGAGAGGAATGATACAATTAGTTTATCAGCATTACCATGTATATGTTGTTCTCTACAACACACACACCTTGGGCACTAGTGTCCACCAATACAGCGAGAGGAATGATACAATTAGTTTATCAGCATTATTGTCTACAACACCGAGCACTAGTATCCACCAATACAGCGAGAATAGTAATACAATAAAGAGAAAGGAATAACATAATATCAGCGTTTCGATGTATCTGTTGTTCTCTAAACTCACACCCTGGGCACTACACTTTACCAATACAGCGAGAGAAATAATCCAATTCTAGTTTTGAGCGAGCATTTGGTTTTGCCTTATACACCTCTTCGTATCAGTCTGACTTGAAGGTGAGGACGACAGTCGACCAGAGGGCCTAAACAGCGCTGTGCATTTTAGACATAGACATCGACATAGACATAGAAAACTTTATTATCTCAAGACGAGGAACTCGGGTGCGTTGTATCCCAGTATTACAACATACAACATGAAACGTAAGAACATAAAACAGTAATATTCCTTTCAGTCACAGCATTGTTTAAACCGTATGGAGTTTCCTTGCATCAGAGACATTGACTGAGGGTGCAGTGTTCGGTACAGAGCTGACGCACGCCAGCCGGGACGGAGCCAGAACTGAACACCCCCCTCCCTTCACCTCTCTCGTCACCTTCCATCCTACCCTTGCAGCTTGGTCTCATAACTAATTAGCCAATCAGCATAACAATGTATCTATTGTTCTCTAAAACACACACACCCCGGAGCACTAGTGTCCAACACTACAGCGAGAATAGTAATTCAATAGAGTGAGAGAAAGAAAATAATCCAATTAGCTTATCAGCCTGCATTGCCATGTATCTGTTGTTCTCTAAAACACACCCACCCGGAGCACTAGTGTCCAACAATACAGCGAGAATAGTAATACAATACAGCGAGAATAGTAATACAATAAAGAGAAAGGAATGAAGTAATCCAATCAGCTTATCAGCACCTATCAGTGTCGCGTCTGTTTAACTGATTGGAGAAGAAGAGAGATCGAATTGCACGTGCTGGCGGGAGTGTTGTGTGATGTACAGCCCGCTAAGTAATTGAGGACTCGTGACCGCTGCAGGCAGACTTCAATCTGTTGGACGCCGCCACTTACTTCAGACACTCGACAACAACACACGTGACAGTCATTTGAAGGATGGTTCATAACAAAGTACAAAAGAAGAAGAAAAAAACAAGAAAAAAACTAAATGATGATGACTGGAAGAAAGAAAGAAAGAAAGAACGGAAAGAGAGAACAAAAGAAAGAAAGAAACAACAAAAACCACCCATCCTGACACCACAGACACCGGTATCCTGACACCAAAGACACCGGTATCCTGACACCAAAGACACCGGTATCCTGACACCAAAGACACCGGTATCCTGACACCACAGACACCGGTATCCTGACACCACAGACACCGGTATCCTGACACCACAGACACCGGTATCCTGACACCAAAGACACCGGTATCAAGACACCGGTATCCTGACACCAAAGACACCGGTATCCTGACACCAAAGACACCGGTATCCTGACACCACAGACACACACCGGTATCCTGACACCAAAGACACCGGTATCCTGACACCAAAGACACCGGTATCCTGACACCAAAGACACCGGTATCCTGACACCAAAGACGCCGGTATCCTGACACCAAAGACACCGGTATCCTGACACCAAAGACACCGGTATCCTGACACCAAAGACACCGGTATCCTGACACCAAAGACGCCGGTATCCTGACACCAAAGACACCGGTATCCTGACACCAAAGACACCGGTATCCTGACACCAACTGACGCCGGTATCCTGACACCAAAGACACCGGTATCCTGACACCAAAGACACCGGTATCCTGACACCAACTGACGCCGGTATCCTGACACCAAAGACACCGGTATCCTGACACCAAAGACACCGGTATCCTGACACCAAAGACACCGGTATCCTGACACCAAAGACGCCGGTATCCTGACACCAAAGACGCCGGTATCCTGACACCAAAGACGCCGGTATCCTGACACCAAAGACACCGGTATCCTGACACCAAAGACGCCGGTATCCTGACACCAAAGACACCGGTATCCTGACATCACAGACACCGGTATCCTGACACCAAAGACACCGGTATCCTGACACCAACTGACGCCGGTATCCTGACACCAAAGACGCCGGTATCCTGACACCAAAGACACCGGTATCCTGACACCAAAGACACCGGTATCCTGACACCAAAGACACCGGTATCCTGACACCAAAGACGCCGGTATCCTGACACCAAAGACACCGGTATCCTGACACCAAAGACGCCGGTATCCTGACACCAAAGACACCGGTATCCTGACACCACAGACACCGGTATCCTGACACCAAAGACGCCGGTATCCTGACACCACAGACACCGGTATCCTGACACCAAAGACACCGGTATCCTGACACCGGTATCCTGACACCAAAGACGCCGGTATCCTGACACCAAAGACACCGGTATCCTGACACCAACTGACACCGGTATCCTGACACCAAAGACGCCGGTATCCTGACACCAAAGACACCGGTATCCTGACACCAAAGACACCGGTATCCTGACACCAAAGACGCCGGTATCCTGACACCAAAGACGCCGGTATCCTGACACCAAAGACACCGGTATCCTGACAGCTGTGCGTCGACAAAATAGTGCATGAACGTACCTGAACAAAAGTGTGCTTGAAATGCCGATCGATTTCATCAATCCTTCCAAAATAACAAGTTTTCTTTACACTGATCAACCACCCCCCCCCCCCCCCCCCCCGGGGCCCCCCTTTAAAAGTAATAGTCTAGTCATGTACCCTGCAGATCAACACGAAACTGAGGGAAAGCACCGTTTCCGGGTAGCGCGCCGGTAGGGTCTGGGCTTTTCAAGACAAACATCGGGGTTCGTTGATCCGCCTGTCGCCCCGATCTCGCTGATTTCTTACCCCCATACTCAAAGGGAACCAGACAATATTTGGACTGGAGTTATCATGCTGGAGACTGATATAGATATAGACTGATATAGATATATATTATTATAGACTGGAGTTATCATGCTTTGTGTACATATCTATCTCAGTATGATAGACACCAAACTAACAAGCCCGACCGAGAACCTAGCTGGCTTATTTTTGATGGCTGCTCCTGGTTGATGTTTAGCTGGGCTAAAGCTGGGCCGTGTCGGAAGGTATGTGAGTTCACATGATCACGTTTCATCTTGTAAAAGATAAAAACACTTGACACATGTATCGAGTATCAAACCACAACGGGAAGTCATGCTGTTTGTGCGAATGAAATGTAAGGCACGCACATAGTTTAGTCTCTCAATGAATGGACAAGCTATTCACGTTATCTTGAGAGCTAAAAGTTTGAGTATCATGAATAAAATCTGCTGATTCATGGAGCTCTAAACAGGGTTAACCCAAACCCTGTTTTTTTTGCTCCTCGAGCCAGGTCCGTCCAAACCAGTATATGACTAAACGGGAATTCCGCGTCTCAGTTACAGCCACGGTTCCTTGCAAGAAAATAAAATAACGTCAATATTCGCGTTCCCTTCCTTTTCGTCGAGTCCGGGAACCGTCTTTCATCATTTTAGGAGCGTCTTGGCATCGAAGACCTTCAGGTTAACACAAACCACACCTTCCCCGAAAAGTGAATTCCGGAATTGTGCCCTTGTAGCGACGAGTCACGGTGACTCGTACATCCTCCTTCCTTGTCCGGGTGGTCGTCAGGTTACAGGACAGATCAAGTCAAACATACACATGTAGTTCAAACCCTTGAGGTGTGTGTTGTGGGGCCGGGGGGGGGGGGGGGCTGGAGGGAAATGTTCGTGCCTGAGCAAAAACCTTGGAAAAAATCCTTTTGTTTCAACACCACCGTACGTATTATTCAGGAAACTGGAGTTTTAGTATCATATTTCTCCTCAAGCTGCTACGACAACAACAAATCAGTACACACACACACACACACACACACACACACACACACACACACACACACACACACTGACGCATACACACACACATTCACACACATAATCATACACACACACACACACACACACACACACACACACACACACACGTGCGCATGTCATCATACCGCCCTGTTCGTTGGCAATCTCAAAAACTGGTTTCACTACAGGATTTTAATGTGAGTTCTTTTACCCCCCAGATCGTCGTTATTTATTAAAAAAAAAAAACTGAAGTTAACTGATGTTTGCTGAGATGCCAGAACTGGTATGTATTCACAAATGTGATTTATAAAGGGATTACTATATAAACTTATCAGCGAAAACAAAGTCACCCCTCTTACCTTTACAACTTGAAGGGCAAGTAACGTTCACTCGACGCGGAGTGAATAACTTCCTCATATTTCTCGAAACACGGTAACACAACCAAAACCATCAATTATGTTAAAACTAAAGCAAACATTAAAAGAAAAAAATCACAAAGCACTTTTAACCAGAATTTAAACATCTGTTTCTGCACAACAGAGAACATAACCTCCGACGAACTGAAAATAGAAATGACGGTATGGTAACACACAAAATTGTATGGTAATACCGAATGGTACGTATGTATATCATATGTATAGTAATGTATATGTATGGTAATACGTATCATTCCACTAAAGATGAACTACCTTTTGCCTTGAGCGCTGTGATGAGTTTTGTTTGAGTTTTTTGAGTCTGCACACCGGCGACCACCAGTGGGTGAAGACAGCGAGAAAAGTGAAAGAGAACAGCACACAATCAAAGATATCGTCCAGTGGAAGATCATTGAATCACTGACGTTTCGCCGGGTTGACGGTCCTAGTTATACAAAAAAAGAGCTGACCACAGTTCAGAATTCCAGGAATTCCTTACGAAAGCATTATAAAAAGAAACTACAGAGGCTTGGCTATATTACTAATACGGCAGGACAGATAGAGAGAGAGAGAGAGAGAGAGTGTGTGTGTGTGTGTGTGTGTGTATGTGTGTGTGTGTGTGTGTGTGTGAATCCGTGCGTGCGTGCGTGCTTGCGTGTCAGTGTGCGTGCGTGTGTGTGTGTGCGTGCCGTTCTTGCTTGGGTGTGTGTGTGTGTGTGTGTGCGTGTGTGTGTGTGTGTGTGTGTGTGTGTGTGTGTGTGTAAGTATAGAGTTGGAGAGCTTCACGCACAAGCCCAGAGCCAGTGTTTTTGTCCCTGGACTCGGCCTCTTGGGAAGTTTAGTATGAGATCTGTGGCGGCGTGCACGCAACATGTCTTGCATCAGCTGGGTGTCGCACAGTGTCGTGTGTCTCATTGTGGTGGTCAGTGTCGTGTGTCTCATTGTGTCTCATTGTGTCTCATTGTGGTGGTCAGTGTCGTGTGTCTCATTGTGGTGGTCAGTGTCGTGTGTCTCATTGTGGTGGTCAGTGTCGTGTGTCTCATTGTGGTGGTCAGTGTCGTGTGTCTCATTGTGTCTCATTGTGGTGGTCAGTGTCGTGTGTCTCATTGTGGTGGTCAGTGTCGTGTGTCTCATTGTGTCTCATTGTGGTGGTCAGTGTCGTGTGTCTCATTGTGTCTCATTGTGTCTCATTGTGTCTCATTGTGGTGGTCAGTGTCGTGTGTCTCATTGTGGTGGTCAGTGTCGTGTGTCTCATTGTGTCTCATTGTGTCTCATTGTGTCTCATTGTGGTGGTCAGTGTCGTGTGTCTCATTGTGGTGGTCAGTGTCGTGTGTCTCATTGTGGTGGTCAGTGTCGTGTGTCTCATTGTGGTGGTCAGTGTCGTGTGTCTCATTGTGGTGGTCAGTGTCGTGTGTCTCATTGTGGTGGTCAGTGTCGTGTGTCTCATTGTGGTGGTCAGTGTCGTGTGTCTCATTGTGGTGGTCAGTGTCGTGTGTCTCATTGTGGTGGTCAAGGTGCAGTGGCCTCAAGGACACACTCGACAAGGTAACAATGCATCGCCCACCTGCATTGACTGGCTTCACGTTACACCTTGCACACCGTCCTTCCCAACACCTGCATTGACTGGCTTCACGTTACACCTTGCACACCGTCCTTCCCTACACCTGCATTGACTGGCTTCACGTTACACCTTGCACACCTTCCTTCCCTACACCTGCATTGACTGGCTTCACGTTACACCTTGCACACCTTCCTTCCCTACACCTGCATTGACTGGCTTCACGTTACACCTTGCACACCTTCCTTCCCTACACCTGCATTGACTGGCTTCACGTTACACCTTGCACACCTTCCTTCTCTACACCTGCATTGACTGGCTTCACGTTACACCTTGCACACCTTCCTTCCCTACACCTGCATTGACTGGCTTCACGTTACACCTTGCACACCTTCCTTCCCTACACCTGCATTGACTGGCTTCACGTTACACCTTGCACACCTTCCTTCCCTACACCTGCATTGACTGGCTTCACGTTACACCTTGCACACCTTCCTTCCCTACACCTGCATTGACTGGCTTCACGTTACACCTTGCACACCTTCCTTCCCAACACCTGCATTGACTGGCTTCACGTTACACCTTGCACAGCTTCCTTCCCAACACCTGCATTGACTGGCTTCACGTTACACCTTGCACACCTTCCTTCCCAACACCTGCATTGACTGGCTTCACGTTACACCTTGCACA
>NC_090255.1:45011610-45104110 GCF_037325665.1 Littorina saxatilis | reverse complement strand
AAACCTATACGCCGTGTTAGAAAAAACAACGATCGATCGAGTGTGTAAAATATTAACAGTAGAAGAAAGTTACCCCGCACTTGGTATCTGACAACTTCACACAACAACAAACCCGCACTTGGTATCTGACAACTTCACAGAAAAACAAACCCAAAACGTGTGCAGAAGAAGATAAGGATTATTGGAGATAACTTGTAAAGAACATTAATTAAACACGTCAATTTTACAATCAAAACAATAATGATGTAAAGATCAAAAGTGTCAGTTATAGAAAAAGAATGAAGAGTAATAGAAAGTACCCATAATTAATTGAAAACTGCCAAGCAGCAAAAACTAACAATGATAACTAACAGTAAATTGTAATAACCTACCTGTAAAGGATGCAGGTGTATACAACAAAGTCAACTGTCACGCCGCTAGAGTGAGCCCAGTCACGCTCACCTGTCTAGCAGTGCGTGTGTACCGAAGCGAGGTCGCTGGGCTGTGACTGAGCTTTACCGCTTTCAGCCGCTTTGCTCCTCCCGTCGCGATATATATAACCTTCGTGGTTGAAAACGACGTTAAACACCAAATAAAGAAAGCTTTGCTCCTGTTCGAGTAACCCGCTATAAATAACTCTTCGTGCTTTCCCGATTCTCTCAGCTGCTCCACAGTGCAAGGAGCTATTTTTAGAAACATCAAGCGAGTTTCCTCGGGTGACTCATCAACACAAAAAGCGTCGATGTGGTACACAAAAATGTAAAACGTGTACACAAATGTTGCTGACTCACCGTGAATGGCATTCCGCCAGGTCGGGGAGTGTTCAAACGAGTGGGAGTGTCGTGTGAGTTATGTACCTGTAGACTCCGTTATCTGACAAGTGCGGTGTAGCTTCTGAACCCGATTAACTTTGAAGGTGTGATCGAGGCGACTCGCTTCTTCAGAGACGTGTGTATCGCCACGTGAACGGTCGGCGCTTGTTGACAAAGTTGCGCAACAGTCTGTGGTCGTCCCACCTGGATTGAGACATAAATACAGGAGTCATAAATCGGTCAGAGATATGTAATTATCACAAAAGACTGATGACTCAGGGGACTGGATGTCGCCGTCAGTCACGGCCGTGAAAGTAGTCACGCTTGCAGTGCCCAGATCAAAACACCTGACTCAGACATATTGCGTTGAGTCGTGAAAAGTGTAATGGCCCTAACCCTATTAACCCTTTAACCCTCGTTATGGATGCCTTTCAACACGCTGCACGATGATGCAAGGACAGTCCAAAGTAACATCACTTTTAATCTAGTGACTAAGAAACTCGTGATAACACAGTCACGTAAACATTCATGCCTCAACTTGGGGGGGGGGGGGGGGGGGAGGGGGGGGGGGGGAGGGGGGGGGGGGGGGGGGTAGTCTGCGCAGACCGTACATGTTGACACAACCCTTAGACGGCATGATGATGTTGTTCAATTGGCACCCAAAAAAGGCCTTTATTAGAAGCACAGACAACCAACAACTGCTATACATAACTTGTCAAACAAATGACAAAGTCGTTACTGGAGTGAACCTTGTTAAAACAATGACAAAGTACTGGAGACGGTGAAACGTATAAAAACAATGACAAAGTACTAGATACGGTGAAACGTATAAAAACAATGACAAAGTACTAGATACGGTGAAACGTATAAAAACAATGACAAAGTACTGGAGACGGTGAAACTTATAAAAACAATGACAAAGTACTGGAGACGGTGAAACTTATAAAAACAATGACAAAGTACTAGATACGGTGAAACGTATAAAAACAATGACAAAGTACTGGAGACGGTGAAACTTATAAAAACAATGACAAAGTACTGGAGACGGTGAAACTTATAAAAACAACGACAAAGTACTGGAGACGGTGAAACTTATAAAAACAATGACAAAGTACTGGAGACGGTGAAACTTATAAAAACAATGACAAAGTACTGGAGACGGTGAAACTTATAAAAACAATGACAAAGTACTAGATACGGTGAAACGTATAAAAACAATGACAAAGTACTAGATACGGTGAAACGTATAAAAACAATGACAAAGTACTGGAGACGGTGAAACTTATAAAAACAATGACAACTTGAGTACTAGAGATAATAATTAATAATAATAAATGAGCATTTATATAGCGCAACATCATAACTTTACAATTATGCTCTTTGCGCTTGACACATTTAAAATTAAAACACAGTTATACAAGCATTTACATCTACATTCATAGTCAGCAACGCTTAATTAAAAGCATACACCATCAAACATACATTACAAAAGATTCTTCCACTAACTAAATAATAAAAACATGAATAAAGTAGGTAGTGAAAACAAGGAAATACCAGCTGAATACCCTTAATCAAACAGAACATGTTATCAACAATACTGAAAAACAGCCCTAGATGTTTATATACATTATCACATTATCACTAAAACAACAAATACACTACATGTAGCCTACTGATGGACTGAGAAAACAAAATCAGGGGTTGTATTTCTTGAAGAGGTGCGTTTTAAGTGCTCGTTTGAATGCTTGGGGTATCTGAGATGGTGAAACTTATAAAAACAATGACAAAGTACTGGAGACGGTGAAACTTATTAAAAACAATGACAAAGTACTGGAGACGGTGAAACTTATTAAAAACAATGACAAAGTACTGGAGACGGTGAAACGTATAAAAACAATGACAAAGTACTGGAGACGGTGAAACTTATAAAAACAACGACAGAGTACTGGAGACGGTGAAACTTATAAAAACAATGACAGAGTACTGGAGACGGTGAAACTTGTTAAAAAGAATGACAAAGTACTTGAGACGGTGAAACTTATAAAAGCAATGACAAAGTACTTGAGACGGTGAAACTTGTTAAAAACAATGACAAGCATTTACATCTACATTCATAGTCAGCAACGCTTAATTAAAAGCATACACCATCAAACATACTGTGAATGCCCCTGCTAAGGAGCCTTCTGTGTATTTAGATTCTTTTTGTTTTGCTTGTGTTTTTTAGTCATGCTTTTAGCTTGACTCGCATGCGACTTTCCGTGGTGGTGGCTTTCCCTTTTTGTTCTTTCACTTTTATTATCTTATTTCACTTTTGTCCCTATTTGTTCCCATTTTGCAGCCACCTCTGTAGGTTCGCGTGCGGGTCTAGCTCGCTCTTTATCCTCTAGTTTTCTTTATTAAGTATGAGCGTCCTGGTACGAACTTTGTTTTGTTTTAATGACGTTAAATATTGTAACGAACTAATTTATAAACAAGGTAGTGTGGCCGGCGTTTTTCTGATATTAATTTCATGTGCCTGTATGGCTCACGCTGGACAGCCTATGGAGTTTTCCCCGGAGAGCACGGGACGCATGTTTTGCAACAGTAATATTGTAGTAACGCGCAGTATTTTTAGTTCACCTCTGTGGTGGATAGCCTGTTTTCGTCGTCACTTACTGGGAAGCCGTTCACGGAACAAGATGTTTTAGGATAGATAGATTTTTTTGCTCTGTTCCGGGGCCCAGTTTCTTCTGCCAGCCTCCAGTTTTGTTTTTAAGTTATTTTGTAGTTCAGGTTCAGTTGCTCGCCTTGAGTCTGTTTTAGATTATTGATGCTGTCAAAGGCGAGTATCCATTTCTGACTATGTTTCTTTTATTTACCGAATTCGTGTAATTTTCGTTTTGAATCTTTGTTTGTTATGACTTTCTGTCCGTTTCTGTGTCTTCTGTCCGTTTCTGTGTCTTCTGTCCGTTTCTGTGTCTTCTGTCCGTTTCTGTGTCTTCTGTCCGTTTCTTTGTCTTCTGTCCGTTTCTGTGTCTTCTTTCCGTCTCTGTGTCTTCTGTCCGTTTCTTTGTCTTCTTTCCGTCTCTGTGTCTTCTGTCCGTTTCTTTGTCTTCTTTCCGTTTCTGTGTCCTACGTTTATTCTATGTAGGGTTTTTCTAACATATTTTTGTCTTGGTGATTTTTTATTGATTTGCCGCCATCTTGTTTCGGCCGCCATTTTGTCGTCCATCTTTGATGTTTATGTTTTTAGGACACCTTTGATGTTTATGTTTTTAGGACACCTTTGATGTTTATGTTTTTAGGACACCTTTGATGTTTAGTTTGATGTTTCGAATTCTAAGTTTAGTTTTTTCTTTTCTATCAGTTTCCACCGCTCCGCGCTTCTCGCTCACCGCTCCGCGCTTCTCGCTCCATGCTCCACGCTTCACACTCTACTGTTCTACACTCTCACTCAAGCTAGTCCTTTCTACTTCACATTTTAGCTTTAATTCACTTTCTAAACTTAGATTAGTTTTTCCGCCACGCTCCGATATAGGTTACTTAGCCTCTCCATAGATTTATGTTTAGCCTTTTACATATTGATATTATGAGCTGATTCTGAATTACTATGACATGACATATTCACAATAAACTTTAATTAATTTTCCAATTCTAGTGTTCGTTTTGTTTTGTGAGCGCGTCGGTTCTTTATAGCACCAAAATTACATCCTCCAGAATTTATATAAGCCATCACAGATTCTTACAGCTACTCAAGGGCAAGCACAGTGGAAACTCTGATATTTTTTGGAACATTTTGGATTGTTTTCGACAAAGAACTTTATGAACTTTTGTAGGCCTGTGATTAGGGCCACTGACTTTTGAACTTCTTATCCTTACGAATCTTGTGAAGAGATCATGAACCTTTTGTCTTAAAGGAACTGTGTTTCGTATCTAGCGAACAATATTTTAATTTATTTTTGTCGGGCCCAGAGCAGAGCAACTTAGGCATTATTTTAGGTTTGTTGACCATAGCATTGCACACTTCGTATTTCGTATTTTCTTCCCCTCTAGTGAGTGACCCGAGGTGTGCCGTTTTGAATTTTGCTTCTCTATATTTCGCAAGTCTTTGTTAACCTCTACGTTTTCACTTGACTTAAAGTATGGATGAGAAATTACCTTCTCATGAGAGTGCCGAGCTATCCCCTTACACTTTGAAGGTAGAGAGGGATGAACATTTTGCTTCGGACACTGATAGTCGTAAGAATGAAGGCGACCGTGATGGCGCTCAGGGAGAGTCTCTAGCTGAACCCACTCAGACCCAAGACACTTTGAATTCAGATAACTTTCCCTCTCAAGCTGAACATTCTCCTACACAGGAAGGGTTAGGAACTGAGCCCTCCCAACAGGCTGCAAGTGCAGAGCATCTCGCTCAACGAAGTAGAGAAGAAAGAGGCCCCGCCATTGTTAGGGCTAGACTTAATGCTGAGGTTAGGGAACTGTCAGACAAGTACTGGGCCATAAGCCGAGCTCATAAGAATACGATCAGCGAGTTGTGCACAGCTTTTAGGGAAACACCAGACAAAAGGAGAGTCCTTAAAGTTCATAAGATTCTCCTCTGTGAGCGCCTAAACGAGCTGAATGTAGCGAACTCGAGGCTTTGTCAAGTGGCTGAAAGTGATGTAGCTATAGAAGAGGATCTGAGCGATATGCACATGCAAACGGAGACGCTCAACGAACAATACCGCAGTCTCTTTCCCAAGTTAGACCCGTACGCCTCCAGCTCGGACTTGACTTCCACAGTCGCTTCTGGAGGTGCTAGAGAGGTTTCTCTAGATGCTTCTTTGGCGGTTAGCGCAGCGAGATTTAGGTCCCAGCAAATGGTCGCAGATGAAAGGGCCAGACAAGAAGAGACTCTTTTGCTTTTAGAAGAGAAGGCTTCTAGGACCATAGGCAGGTTTCACGGTAATCAGACTCTTTGATGTGTGTAAACTTTGCCTTCAAATTACTTGCTTACTGTGTTGATTTTCATCATTTTTTCTGCTTGGCATGAGTAAGTATGGTATTTGCAATACAAAAAAATAAATAAAAGCTAAAATGTTTGTGTTTGAGCAATTATTTGAGCGCGTTTTTCGAAGCGAACGTGTGAATCCTGACAGACACCATTTCCTTCTGTCACATGACCCCATCTCAAAGTGTGATTCAAGCAGACACGAAATATCACACAAAACATATGATAATGGGGTTATTAATTCAATTAATACACAAGGTTAGTCTCTGACTAGATAAAATAGGGAAAAAATATCAAATGGGAGCATAAAACCGTTTCTGGAAAAATTTTCAATCGCCACCGAAAGTGTCTGTCAGTAAAAAAAACACGTGCTTTGTTTGCAAAGCAAAGCCTAATTTTACACATCGCGTGCTTTTGTCTGTTATTCTTGCTTGTGAACATCATTTTATTGATGTTCTTCACTGGAAAGCAGGTGTATCATCAACAGTATCACAAAATCGCAAAGAATGAACATTTTTGTTGTGATCCGACCGGTGTCTGTAGACGGAATCACACGTTCGGCAAACTTCGTTTTTAACGGAAATAACCGAGCCTTTCATCGGAAACGACGTTTCAACCGCTTCATATCGTCTGCAGGAAGAAAAAGAGGAATGCGATACCCAGTAAGTAAAACATTTAATCGTTTTTAGTGCCTTTTGATCAAGTTTTGTTGCGTCTGTCAGCAACGTTCGGCAACCCAACGTTCGGCACAGCGACGCGCGCATACGGATTTGCAGCATTTGCATTCGGAAAGTGAGGGATTTGTGAGTTCGTTTGCATAATTTCAATCGCTAGTAGGTTTTCCCTTCGTCTCCCATTGTTGTGTTTGCATGTTATTGGCATTTCATTGTGTAAATTGAAAGTTTGTGAGTAACAGTAGTACAATCTGTCGAACGTTGGCGACGCTGACAGACGCAAATATCGAACGTTGCCTTCAATGACAGAAGGGCTTGGCGATCATACTTTCGATTCGTAGGAACACAATATGGAGACAGCAATGTGCGCTCGTTACCACAACGGTCATGAACCGGTGTAACACGAAATTTTTACTCCACGAAAAATTGACTCCGGAGTAAACTTCCAGTAAAAATCTTGTACGAAAAAAGAACTCCACAAGGAACTAAATTTTTACTCCCCAAATATTTACTCCCAGTAAACATCTCGTACGAGAAACTTAGGGTCTACTCCTTCGTTTTTAATTCGCGCAATATCCCATTTACGTGCAATCCCGTTTTGCCGCCGTCCCATTTTGGCGACATTTCACAAGCCAAGCGTCATCTTACTATCGCATCCCATTTTGGCGCAATCCCGTTTCGCCGCTATCCCATTTTTTTATTTTTTATTTTTTATTTTTACATTTAGTCAAGTTTTGACTAAAATAATGTTTTAACGTAGAGGGGGAATCGAGACGAGGGTCGTGGTGTATGTGTGTGTGTCTGTCTGTGCGTGTGTATGTGTGTGTGTGTAGAGCGATTCAGACCAAACTACTGGACCGATCTTTATGACATTTGACATGAGAGTTCCTGGGAATGATATCCCCGGATATTTTTTTTTATTTTTTTCGATAAATACCTTTGATGACGTCATATCCGGCTTTTTGTAAAAGTTGAGGCGGCAGTGTCACACCCTCATTTTTCAATCAAATTGATTGAAATTTTGGCCAAGCAATCTCTGACGAAGGTCGGACTTCGGTATTGCATTTCAATTTGGTGGCTTAAAAATTAATTGATAACTTTGGTCATTGAAAACCTGAAAATTGTAAAAAAAAAAAATTTGTTTTTAAAACGATACAAATTTACATTCATCTTATTCTTCATCATTTTCTGATTCCAAAAACATATAAATATGTTATATTCGGATTAAAAACAAGCTCTGAAAATTAAAAATATAAAAATTATTATTAAAACAAAATTTCCGAAATCGATTTAAAAACAATTTCATCTTATTCCTTGTGGGTTCCTGATTCCAAAAACATATAGATGTGATATGTTTGGATTAAAAACACGCTCAGAAAGTTAAAAAGAATAGAGATAGAAAAGCGTGCTATCGATCCTTCTCAGCGCAACTACTACCCCGCTCTTCTTGTCAATGTCACTGCCTTTGCATCGAGCGGTGAACTGACGATGCTACGAGTATACGCTGTTGCTGTAAAAATGCAGTGAGTTCAGTTTCATTCTGTTAGTTCGACAGCTTGACTAAATGTTGTACATGAACAAAGTATGCAAACCAGATGATCCAGCGACGTCCTTCCCAATTCGTCCAATGGACGTCTACCCACAACACGCCACTGGATGCCGCGTGGTCAGCCAACCATGTGGTGCCAGTCGTGAAAACCAGGTTCTTTGTCCCACAAAGAGACATTCAAGTTGGGGACTTTGTGACCGCTGACTTTGTCAGCATGGATGGAAAGGTGGAGAGATACAGGGCGGTGATCATCCCCAAGTCAACCCATTTCCCCGATGGGCCAGATCGAGAGGAGATCTGTGTGAAGTGTTTGCGCGCAAAAGACAATGAGAGATACTATGTCTTTCCTAATGTTAATGACATTTCATGCTTGCCAATGGCTCAGATAAAAAAAATCCCACCAACCAACCATGAACAACAGGGGGGATTACTTTTTTTGACATGTGATCAAGTCTCATTTGAGCGTTCACAGTGTTACCTGAGAATAGCACACCCCCTTGAATTGGGAACAAAGAAAAAGCGTTGTATATATGCATTTTTGAATGCTTTTCTAAAGTCATAAGTTCATTATTTGTGATTTTTTTTTTTTTTATGGATTGTTTTGCTGAATACATGCAGTTAAGAAATTGACCCCGTTTTCAAATTTAGGGGGTAGGGTTGCCCTATAGCCCACGTATGTCTGTGTGACTGTGTCAAATATCAATCTACTCTGCGTACAAAATGTATATATGTTTGTTTTTCGATTTTAGAATGATTTCTTAAGCTGGCTATAACTTCTGAGGTCTACAGGAAACGATAAAGATAAAAAATGTACAAAATATAAGTAGCGTCCTTTATCTTACCATTGTTCTGATCAATGCTGTCCCTTTATTTGCAAGTTAACCATTTTTCTTAATGTGTTCAAGGAGTATGTTAAAAATTATTATCAATGGTTGCTTTAAACTGCACCTTTGGGCAGTTATTATGCACTAAAGTTGTAAAAGCATGTTTTGGGGGTTTTAGGATATAGCGTCTTGGAACGCCAATCATCTTGGAAATACGAATGTTCATATAATTTTTTTTACTGTTTTGGATAGATAAAAAGTTGAACTCTTGGTGCAAACTGTTTTTTGGTCCCTGTTTGACTATTTATTATTTTGGAATATTGTGTGTGAGGGGGAAACTGCAATCCTCAATATCATGAAACGTGCCCACAGCTTTGGCTGCTGAGAAGAAGGTTGAGTTGGAAAGAGAGTGTGCTCGTTTAGAGAGAGAAGCTCAAGATGAAAGGTTAGCTTTGAAGAAAAAAGAAAAGGAAGTTAAGACTGCACTAGAGAGGGTGGAGAGAGAAGGCAAGATGCAGGAAGAGCATGAAGTTTTTAAGATCATTAAAACTGACATAGAAGACCAGCAAAGGGCTAGAGAAAGATTCATGCCCCAACTACCTCGTGACAGCCCCATTGATAGGTACCTAGGTACTCACAGCACCCTGCATGTAGGTACACACATAGAGAGCATAGGAGATGTGGCGGTAGGGTACGATAGGCACACACAGCATACACAAGATACATATAAGCCTGCGACAGCCGACACCTACGCCCGCCCGCGTCACCAGCCGGGAACCAACACCCTCGTCTCTGGGCAACATCAGCCTGCGGCAGCCAAGCCTGGACTCCCGCCACTTCAGCAGCCCACGGAGGTCAGGGCTTATGCCCCTTCGCATCTCCAGTCGGCCGCCGAGGATATCCGCGACACTCTTCGAGGCATCTCCAGGACCCTTGCTCAACCTGTCTCCGCTTCTCACCCACTTCCAGCAGCGGTCACAGCCACGGCTCCTACCACTACGACGATGACTACAGCCACCACGATGACGACAAGAGTCGGAGGCCAATTCGCGACCTCCTTTCGGCCTCAGTTTGTCAAAGCTGAGATTCCAAGCCACGAAGATCGTCCTCGCCAGATCTACGCGCCTTCCCGTTTCCCTCACAAATCCCTCAATCCATCAGCGAGACCTTTTCCCGGGCCTTTCCCTGGTCCTTTTCCTGCCATGACCTCCCGAGAGTCTCCGACCTATGTGCCAAACTTTGCATATGGGCCTTCTGTCATGCATCCTCCCATGCAAACACAGCAATATGACCACGCTGCAAGCTTTGCTCCTGACACTGACTACACACAGCATGGTTTTCAAGAGGCTCCGGTCACGAGCCCTTCAGACTACTACGGGCAAGATGCATACCTTCCTCAGATGCAAGGCCAACCAGCGCTCTCCGAGGGTTCTGCCCTAGCTCGTACTCTAGCTGAGGCTCTCCTGATCAACAGGTTACCGACGCAGGAGCCCACTACGTTTTCAGGAGATCCTTTGACGTACCCTCTCTGGAGGTCCTCTTTCACTCTTTTGATTGAGCGGCAGGGCGTTTCTGCAGAGGAAAAGCTCCTCTACTTGGAGAAGTACTTGGACGGTCCGGCGAAGGATGCGGTCAAGGGACTCTTTCTGATCAGGGATGCCCAGGCCTATCAGCAGGCCCTTCAGACGCTGGAGGAAAGATTCGGCAGTTCTTTCGTCGTTGCCAGAGCCTTCCGAGAGAAACTAGATGCATGGCCGGTTATCAAACCCAAAGATGGACAAGCCCTCCGCGCCTTCTCGGACTTTCTTGGACAATGCCTTGTGGCGAGCCGAGTGATAGGCCAGCTACAGAATCTGGAAGACCAAGCCTATCACAAGACACTCATGAGCAAGCTTCCAGATTGGTTGGTGAGAAACTGGGTGCGGAAAGTAAACAAGACCAAGAACGAGAAGAAACGCTACCCTACCTTTGAGGAGTTGTCAGCTTTCATCAAGACAGAGGCAGACATCCTTTGCGAGCCCCTTTTCTCCTCCAGCAAATCTGCCGCCTCTTCCACCTCACAGACCGCCAGTTCATCAGTCCCCAAGAAAACATCGTACAGTACGGATTTTTCTACTGCATCTGCATGTCAAGAGTGTGACAAATGTCTTTGTCAGCATCACGCGAAAACTGTCCTGAATACGAACTGCGACGAAGTCTGTCCCTTTTGTACCGTTCGTTTTCCGACCAGCTCTTCTTCTCATCCTCTACTCGGATGCCAGAGGTTCGATGAGATTCCCGTTGAGGACAGGAAACACTTCATGTACGAAGCGTCTTTGTGCTTTTCCTGTGCCAGAAAGACTGACCATAGAAGTGTAGACTGCACTACCAGGGCAATATGCGACAAGTGCCAAGGCCCACATCTCACTATGCTGCATGGAGCGCCTAGCTACAGGAAGAAGATTCCCAATCAGCAACGGAATGCCCGGGGACCGCCAGATTCTTCAAGGTTTGTCTGTATCAGTCAAGATGCCCGTGTTTCTGCCTCTGGATCAGCATTCGCGACGACCAACAAGTCAGACAGACCAGTCAGAGCTACCATGATTGTTCCGGTCAGAGTTTCGACGAAAGAGAATCCCACGGTAGAGCATACGACATACGCGCTGCTTGACACCATGTCTTGCATCTCCTTCGTTACTGAATCTTTGAGTGACAAGCTGAACACTCATTCTGAGCCAGCGTCATTGAGGCTGAACACTATGACTTCTCAGAACACTCATATCGAATGTCAGAGAGTGACCGGATTGTGTGTCAAGGCCCTCAACTCCAATGTTTCCCACAACCTGAAAACGCTCTACACGACGGACCATCTCACCAATGACACTGAGAACATACCAACATCAGAGACCGCTCGTAACATCAAGCATTTGAGTCATATTGCCAGCGAGATTCCCCCGTTGCTCGAAGGCTGCACTCCCGGGTTGTTGATTGGCTACGATCATGCAGAGCTATTCATGCCAGAGAGAGTCATCAAGGGAGACCCATACGCCGTTCTCACACCGTTGGGTTGGACGATACTGGGACAAGTGTCGCCAAAACAGTCTGTCCATGACGTGATGCACGTGTCTTTAACAGAACATTGTCTCAGCGAGTACGAAAGTGAATCAGTCGCTTCCGTATATCGCACGACACTCGCTGAACCCAGCATCTCCGACCCCCTCCATGCCATGGAAAGGATTTTGAGAAGACCACTACGAAGAAGACCACTACGAAGAAGACCAGTACGAAGAAGACCACAACGAAGAAGACAACGACGAAGAAGACCACGACGAAGAAGACCAGTACAAAGAAGACTAGTACAAAGAAGACCACAACGAAGACGACCACGACGAAGAAGAAAGTGGCTTCTTCCCCAACGTAACGTTGCTGTCGGAGATGTCGTCGTGCTACGTGACGAAGCCGTATGCAGAGCAGATTGGCCTCTTGGACTCGTGACGGAGGTTCGCCCCAGCGACGATGGGCTCGTGCGAACCTGCAAGCTCAAGACTGTCAAGGTCACCTCGAAGACGAGCCATTCCACTTTCTACTACTGGCGCCCCATCTCTAAGCTGACCGTGCTGGTGAAGGCAGACCCGGACACCCAATGACTTTTCCAGTGAACGTTACTGTTTCGACAGACCGTTTGTGCATGTTTTGGTCTGACGTAATCCGTTCGCCTTTTTTGACAGGTGGCGCTGTTTTGATTTGGGGAGAAAATTTCGTCTTAATGCAAATATTTTGTGACTTTGTGATTTCTCTCCATTTGTATATATGTTTTTGGTTCCGCATTTTGGAACGAAAGCTCTTGACAGAGGCAAGCGCTTAATGAATCGGTTTGTTTAGTCCTTCCCGCGTGCGGATGCCTGTGCTTATGTTTAAGACGACTGAAGATGTTTTTCTTTGTATTTTGTAGGTTGCGACTACAGTCTTTCATACTGAGTTGCGGGTTATGTAAAGGTGTAAGAATAATGTTGACACGATATGTTGACAGTGACGGACTGACGAAATATGATGTTACATTTGTTGAAAGAACACGTGTGATTTTTAGATTGAGACTCATGAGAGTGCGTTTCGAACAGCTACGTTTTGGATAATGCCGAAAGGATTCTGTAACGTTTCGGATTTTTTGTATTTTGAACCACGTATGAGAGTGCGTTTTGAACAGCTACGTTTTGGATAATGCCAAAAGGATTCTGTAATGTTTCGGATTTTGTTTTTGAACCACGCCTGTATTCGATGTTTTTGTTGATTTTTTATGTTGACTTTTGTAAAGACTAAGATGTCTTCGAGGGGGGAATGTGAATGCCCCTGCTAAGGAGCCTTCTGTGTATTTAGATTCTTTTTGTTTTGCTTGTGTTTTTTAGTCATGCTTTTAGCTTGACTCGCATGCGACTTTCCGTGGTGGTGGCTTTCCCTTTTTGTTCTTTCACTTTTATTATCTTATTTCACTTTTGTCCCTATTTGTTCCCATTTTGCAGCCACCTCTGTAGGTTCGCGTGCGGGTCTAGCTCGCTCTTTATCCTCTAGTTTTCTTTATTAAGTATGAGCGTCCTGGTACGAACTTTGTTTTGTTTTAATGACGTTAAATATTGTAACGAACTAATTTATAAACAAGGTAGTGTGGCCGGCGTTTTTCTGATATTAATTTCATGTGCCTGTATGGCTCACGCTGGACAGCCTATGGAGTTTTCCCCGGAGAGCACGGGACGCATGTTTTGCAACAGTAATATTGTAGTAACGCGCAGTATTTTTAGTTCACCTCTGTGGTGGATAGCCTGTTTTCGTCGTCACTTACTGGGAAGCCGTTCACGGAACAAGATGTTTTAGGATAGATAGATTTTTTTGCTCTGTTCCGGGGCCCAGTTTCTTCTGCCAGCCTCCAGTTTTGTTTTAAGTCATTTTGTAGTTCAGGTTCAGTTGCTCGCCTTGAGTCTGTTTTAGATTATTGATGCTGTCAAAGGCGAGTATCCATTTCTGACTATGTTTCTTTTATTTACCGAATTCGTGTAATTTTCGTTTTGAATCTTTGTTTGTTATGACTTTCTGTCCGTTTCTGTGTCTTCTGTCCGTTTCTGTGTCTTCTGTCCGTTTCTGTGTCTTCTGTCCGTTTCTGTGTCTTCTGTCCGTTTCTTTGTCTTCTGTCCGTTTCTGTGTCTTCTTTCCGTCTCTGTGTCTTCTGTCCGTTTCTTTGTCTTCTTTCCGTCTCTGTGTCTTCTGTCCGTTTCTTTGTCTTCTTTCCGTTTCTGTGTCCTACGTTTATTCTATGTAGGGTTTTTCTAACATATTTTTGTCTTGGTGATTTTTTATTGATTTGCCGCCATCTTGTTTCGGCCGCCATTTTGTCGTCCATCTTTGATGTTTATGTTTTTAGGACACCTTTGATGTTTATGTTTTTAGGACACCTTTGATGTTTATGTTTTTAGGACACCTTTGATGTTTAGTTTGATGTTTCGAATTCTAAGTTTAGTTTTTTCTTTTCTATCAGTTTCCACCGCTCCGCGCTTCTCGCTCCGCGCTTCTCGCTCCATGCTCCACGCTTCACACTCTACTGTTCTACACTCTCACTCAAGCTAGTCCTTTCTACTTCACATTTTAGCTTTAATTCACTTTCTAAACTTAGATTAGTTTTTCCGCCACGCTCCGATATAGGTTACTTAGCCTCTCCATAGATTTATGTTTAGCCTTTTACATATTGATATTATGAGCTGATTCTGAATTACTATGACATGACATATTCACAATAAACTTTAATTAATTTTCCAATTCTAGTGTTCGTTTTGTTTTGTGAGCGCGTCGGTTCTTTATAGCACCAAAATTACATCCTCCAGAATTTATATAAGCCATCACAGAATCTTACAGCTACTCAAGGGCAAGCACACATACATTACAAAAGATTCTTCCACTAACTAAATAATAAAAACATGAATAAAGTAGGTAGTGAAAACAAGGAAATACCAGCTGAATACCCTTAATCAAACAGAACATGTTATCAACAATACTGAAAAACAGCCCTAGATGTTTATATTCATTATCACATTATCACTAAAACAACAAATACACTACATGTAGCCTACTGATGGACTGAGAAAACAAAATCAGGGGTTGTATTTCTTGAAGAGGTGCGTTTTAAGTGCTCGTTTGAATGCTTGGGGTGTCTGAAACTTATAAAAACAACGACAAAGTACAGAAGACTTTGAAACTTATAAAAACAATGACAAAGTACTGGAGACGGTGAAACTTATGAAAACAATGACAAAGTACTGGAGACGGTGAAACTTATTAAAAACAATGACAAAGTACTGGAGACGGTGAAACTTATAAAAACAATGACAAAGTACTGGAGACGGTGAAACTTATTAAAAACAATGACAAAGTACTGGAGACGGTGAAACTTATGAAAACAATGACAAAGTACTAGATACGGTGAAACGTATAAACACAATGACAAAGTACTGGAGACGGTGAAACTTATAAAAACAACGACAAAGTACTGGAGACGGTGAAACTTATAAAAACAATGACAGAGTACTGGAGACGGTGAAACTTATAAAAACAATGACAGAATACTGGAGACGGTGAAACTTATTAAAAACAATGACAAAGTACTGGAGACGGTGAAACTTATAAAAACAATGACAGAGTACTGGAGACGGTGAAACTTATAAAAACAATGACAGAGTACTGCAGACGGTGAAACTTATGAAAACAATGACAAAGTACTGGAGACGGTGAAACTTATTAAAAACAATGACAAAGTACTGGAGACGGTGAAACTTATAAAAACAACGACAAAGTACTGGAGACGGTGAAACTTATTAAAAACAATGACAAAGTACTGGAGACGGTGAAACTTATGAAAAGAATGACAAAGTACTTGAGACGGTGAAACTTATTAAAAACAATGACAAAGTACTGGAGACGGTGAAACTTATAAAAACAACGACAAAGTACTGGAGACGGTGAAACTTATAAAAACAATGACAGAGTACTGGAGACGGTGAAACTTATTAAAAACAATGACAGAGTACTGGAGACGGTGAAACTTGTTAAAAAGAATGACAAAGTACTTGAGACGGTGAAACTTGTTAAAAAGAATGACAAAGTACTTGAGACGGTGAAACTTATAAAAGCAATGACAAAGTACTTGAGACGGTGAAACTTGTTAAAAAGAATGACAAAGTACTTGAGACGGTGAAACTTATAAAAACAATGACAGAGTACTGCAGTGAAAGTCTGTCTTTTGAATGTATTATATGTTTTTAATCCTGTATCAAGTTTATTCTCGTAGTCGTACCTAGCTTATCAGCGGAACTGGCATTGTGACGGACCTTGACCTTGACCTTGACCTGCCAGAAACAACACCAACCCGGGCCACACAGAAAGAAAGACTGAAAAACAAGCAGTCAGAAAGAACGAGATTTTTTCCCCTGACAGCCTAAAATGGTTGTAAAATTCTACTTTTATTTAACTAAGAAAATGTGTGACAATTCCAGCAGTAGCGCAACATACTCAAATCAATGATTAATATGCTAATGATGTATCTTCATTATTATATCACAATCACGAACAATTCCACAATTATCTCTATGTAAAACCCATGTGCTTTTCTGTGTAAAATGTCTTTTCTTTAAATTGCCAAACTATTTGGTGTCCTTTTCATCATCTGGAATTTCAAGTGGTGGGCGCACAAAGTTATCAAATGTAGAATGCTGTGCTGTTGGTTTTCATATAAGAGATGTGCAACAGATGCAGCCCTGGCATACAACCAGATTCATATGTATTATTTTAACTGGCTTTGGAGTGATCCTAAATTAACAATCACGAATGTGTGTTCCCAGTGAAGTATGTTTGATTTTTTTCTGTCGTAACACCCCCCACCCCCACCCCCTTCCTTTTCTGAGACAAGAAGCCCTCTCCCCTCCCTTCCCTTTCTGAGACAAGAACCCCTCCCCCCCCCCCTTCCTTTTGTGAGACAAGAACCCCTCCCCCCTCCCTTCCCTTTCTGAGACAAGAACCCCTCCCCCTCCCTTCCCTTTCTGAGACAAGAACCCCTCCCCCCTCCCTTCCCTTTCTGAGACAAGAACCCCTCCCCCCCCTTCCCTTTCTGAGACAAGAACCCCTCCCCCCTCCCTTCCCTTTCTGAGACAAGAACCCCCCCCCTTCCCTTTCTGAGACAAGAACCCCTCCCCCCTCCCTTCCCTTTCTGAGACAAGAACCCCTCCCCCCCCTTCCCTTTCTGAGAGAAGAACCCCTCCCCCCTCCCTTCCCTTTCTGAGACAAGAACCCCTCCCCCCTCCCTTCCCTTTCTGAGACAAGAACCCCTCCCCCCCCTCCTTCCTTTTCTGAGACAAGAACCCCTCCCCCCTCTCTTTCCTTCGACCCAAACTGGAAAGTGATGTAAACTGTAGCTATAGTTTCTTCGACCCAAACTGGAAAGTGATGTAAACTGTAGCTATAGTTTCTTCGACCCAAACTGGAAAGTGATGTAAACTGTAGCTATAGTTCCTTCGACCCAAACTGGAAAGTGATGTAAACTGTAGCTATAGTTTCTTCGACCCAAACTGGAAAGTGATGTAAACTGTAGCTATAGTTTCTTCGACCCAAACTGGAAAGTGATGTAAACTGTAGCTATAGTTTCTTCAAGATACAAGATACAAGATACAAGAAGTTTTATTGTCCTCATCAATACAAGGAAATTTGGCATGTGTGTGGCAAGACATGATACACTGATACATAGACATTTACAAAACACAACTGAAGTTCAATATCAGCACACCCTTACGCAACATACCCACTACTTCAGACACACAGGCTACATGTGCCCCTCGGACGTACGCAACCCACAATTCACACAGCCATACAGCTCCACGTGCACTTACTCATTCATGCAGCACTCAAGCACCCGGCCATATACAACTCACACACTGGAACCCTCATACGGCTACATATTGCATTATAACACCCGCACAAACATTACAACCTCAAACATCGTACTAGATCTACAACTGACAAGCATACATCCACTATCATGCACCGAATACATCATCATACATCACATCATAACATATTGCATTATAGCACACACACAACATTACAACATCAAACATCGTACTATATCTACAACTAACAAACAATCATACACTATCAACACCAAGTACATCATCGTTCATTACATTACATCGTACCCCCCCACCCCACCCCACCCCACCATACATTCACAATCGACACAGAATACATCATCATACATATATACATTACATCATAACCCCCATACATTATCACAAATTACATTACATCATACCCCCCCCCCCCCCTATACGTACCACAGTTCACAGCACTCATTGTCCTTCCGCAGTCACAGTTCGCATCACCCATAGTCCTCACAGCACAGTTCACATCACCCATAATCTTCGACCCAAACTGGAAAGTGATGTAAACTGTAGCTATAGTTTCTTCGACCCAAATTGGAAAGTGATGTAAACAGTAGCTATAGTTTCTTCGACCCAAACTGGAAAGTGATGTAAACTGTAGCTATAGTTCCTTCGACCCAAACTGGAAAGTGATGTAAACTGTAGCTATAGTTTCTTCGACCCAAACTGGAAAGTGATGTAAACTGTAGCTATAGTTTTTTCGACCCAAACTGGAAAGTGATGTAAACTGTAGCTATAGTTTCTTCGACCCAAATTAGAACATGATGTAAACTCTCGCCCAGAGTTCCATGCAAAGAATACCCCTCAGGAAAAGCAATAAAAGGATAATATTGATCGCGGATTAAATATGGATTATCAGGCATGTTTGCTGCAAATGAAAATCAGTTTTTGAGTGCACGGAAAAATGTTGATCTTGAATTTGTGGCAGTGCCCGAGGGTCTCTCTCGCTGCCGCTAGAGGGAGCTCGTCACAACAAGCTCTTTCCACAGCCATCACTCAGCAATCTGGTGCTTTCCACAGCCATCACTCATCAGTCTGGTGCTTTCCAATCAGCGTTTGTCCTCATTAGACCAAGTGCATTTTGTATTCCACAGGCGAAGCGAATCAGCTCACGTTATTATTGATTCAAAACGCTCCAAGCGAGGCATAGAGAGGTAAAAATAGAAACGCTGCTTTCCAACCTGATGTCAGTGTGTGGTCAGTGTGATGTCATGTGTTATAAATAGAATGGCTCACGGCTTCAAGGCTTGATCGAGTTGGGTTCCAGGATTAGCAGTGTAAAGCCAGGAGGGGGGGGGGGGGGGGGGGTTGCGTGTGGTGAAGTTTTGTGCTGGAAAAGGCAACAGCACGCAAAACGGCACAAACTTTCAGTGACTCTTCCAAACAGGAAAAAGAGATATTATTTTTGAAAGAACGATGCCTACTGGTCACAATCACAGCTGAAATTCTTGGAATTTCTTGTCAAGAAACTTCTGGAACGAGGTAGAAGGGGCGGGGTGGGGGGGGGGAGGTGCTAGTCTGAGGTGACGTTTTATGCTAGGAAAAGGCAACAAGACTCAAAACGGCACGAACTCCCGGTGACCCTTCAGAACAGGAAAAAGATAGTTATTTTTGAAATAAAGGATATGGATGCCTACTGGTCACAATCATGGCTGAAATTCTTGGAATTTCTTGTCAAGAAACTGCTGGAACGAGGTACCTTGACCTTGACCTTGACCTTGACCTCTTCCGGGGATGAGGAGCAGTGCCAACTTTATATCACGTGGGGTTGAGGTGTTTGCAATGAACCGATTTCAAGACGCTTGTCGATCGATGGTGTCTAAATAGAGAATACTGAATGGCTTGCTGTGTCCTACCCGGTTTACACGAGTTGCTTTTTAATTCAGTATGGAAATGCGAGCGAAAGCGACGGAGCTTATCAGTATTAAAAACAAGAACGATAACAACGAGTGTAAACCTGGTATGACACAGCAGTCATGTAGTATATTCTGTTTATCCTATACTCTGTACGTGCGTGTCTTCTGCTCCAAATATCCAAACATCCCAGGAGTCGAAGCGTCTAAACTGATTGAAGACGCGTCTTTTGGAACCTCGATCTGTTCTAAAGTCGAAATCTTCGAATCAAAATAAAATAAAATAAACTTAACTTTATGATCTCAAATCTGATAAATGACATTGGTGGCGCATAACCATGCAGACAAACGGAACACAACACATTGTTAACATGAAGACCAACACATTGTTAACATGAAGACCAACACATTGTTAACATGAAGACCAACACATTGTTAACATGAAGACCAACACATTGTTAACATGAAGACCAACACATTATTAACATGAAGACCAACACATTATTAACATGAAGACCAACACATTATTAACATGAAGACCAACACATTATTAACATGAGGACCAACACATTATTAACATTCACATATATGTACTAACAAATACGATCCTTACGGCTTAACCAATAACCTCACTAATTACACATAATCTTTCCGTGAAGATGTAAAAGATTCATTTATAAACACACACACACACACACACACACACACACACACATACACACACACACACACACACACACACACACACACACACACACACACACACACACACACACACATCTTTGACGTCAAAGCAAAAAAAAGTTACTGTTGAAAATATAGCGGGAAGTTCGCTTTCAAAATTCTTCCAGAGGAAACATCAAAATTCTTCCAGAGGAAACATCAAAATTCAGAGGAAACATCAAACGCAAAAGAGTTTTCGAGAATGACGTTTGTCTCGTTGACTTTATCATCATGACCAATGGAAAAATGAGGTCTCTGCTAGACTGTACGTTGACACGACCTCATTTACATGCTATACACACGTGTGACTATATGGTTCAGTTATGACATGGTTGGTCTCTCTAACGTAGTACGAAGGATAAAAAATATTGTCACGACCACCAAGTGGTCACTTGGGATGACCCTAGCTGTACAGGGAGGTCACGTAGGGTGTACACAACGTGTCGGTCAATCTCTGGACACCTCAAAACGAGCTAAACATCCGCCAGCCCTACATTGACACTGACCATCCGCCAGCCCTGGGCAATAGAGACATTGACATTGTCTGACTATCAGTGGTTGTATCAAAACACACACACACACACTGAGGTCAGATATCATCACTCTACAGTCAACAGGCTGACCATACGCCATCCCAGGGCAATAGAGACATTGAAACTGACCATCAAGGGTACATATCAAAACACACCACACACTGAGGCCAGATATCATCACACAGCGGTCAGTACTGACCATCCGCCAGCCCTGGGCAATAGATATAGAGACATTGAAACTGACCATATCAAAACACACCACACACTGTGGTCAGATAGCATCTCACAACAGCCAGCTCTGGGCAATAGAGGCATTGAAACTGACCATCAAGGGTACATATCAAAACACACCACACACTGTGGTCAGATAGCATATCACAATGGTCAGTACTGACCATCCGCCAGCCCCGGGCAATAGAGACATTGAAACTGACCATCCGCCAGCCCTGGGCAATAGAGACATTGAAACTGACCATCCGCCAGCCCTGGGCAATACAGACATTGAAACTGACCATCCGCCAGCCCTGGGCAATAGAGACATTGAAACTGACCATCCGCCAGCCCTGGGCAATACAGACATTGAAACTGACCATCCGCCAGCCCTGGGCAATACAGACATTGAAACTGACCATCCGCCAGCCCTGGGCAATAGAAACATTGAAACTGACAATCCGCCAGCCCTGGGCAATAGAGACATTGAAACTGACCATCCGCCAGCCCCGGGCAATAGAGACATTGAAACTGACCATCCGCCAGCCCCGGGCAATAGAGACATTGAAACTGACCATCCACCAGCCCTGGGCAATAGAGACGTTGAAACTGACCATCCGCCAGCCCTGGGCAATAGAGACGTTGAAACTGACCATCCGCCAGCCCTGGGCAATAGAAACATTGAAACTGACCATCCGCCAGCCCCGGGCAATACAGACATTGAAACTGACCATCCGCCAGCCCCGGGCAATACAGACATTGAAACTGACCATCCGCCAGCCCTGGGCAATAGAAACATTGAAACTGACCATCCGCTAGCCCTGGGCAATACAGACATTGAAACTGACCATCCGCCAGCCCTGGGCAATAGAAACATTGAAACTGACCATCCGCCAGCCCCGGGCAATAGAAACATTGAAACTGACCATCCGCCAGCCCCGGGCAATAGAAACATTCAAACTGACCATCCGCCAGCCCCGGGCAATAGAGACATTGAAACTGACCATCCGCCAGCCCTGGGCAATACAGACATTGAAACTGACCATCCGCCAGCCCTGGGCAATACAGACATTGAAACTGACCATCCGCCAGCCCCGGGTAATAGAGACGTTGAAACTGACCATCCACCAGCCCCGGGCAATAGAGACATTGAAACTGACCATCCGCCAGCCCTGGGCAATAGAGACGTTGAAACTGACCATCCGCCAGCCCTGGGCAATACAGACATTGAAACTGACCATCCGCCAGCCCTGGGCAATACAGACATTGAAACTGACCATCCGCCAGCCCTGGGCAATACAGACATTGAAACTGACCATCCGCCAGCCCTGGGCAATAGAAACATTGAAACTGACCATCCGCCAGCCCCGGGCAATAGAGACATTGAAACTGACCATCCGCCAGCCCTGGGCAATACAGACATTGAAACTGACCATCCGCCAGCCCTGGGCAATAGAAACATTGAAACTGACCATCCGCCAGCCCCGGGTAATAGAGACGTTGAAACTGACCATCCGCCAGCCCTGGGCAATAGAGACATTGAAACTGACCATCCGCCAGCCCTGGGCAATAGAGACGTTGAAACTGACCATCCGCCAGCCCTGGGCAATACAGACATTGAAACTGACCATCCGCCAGCCCCGGGCAATACAGACATTGAAACTGACCATCCGCCAGCCCTGGGCAATAGAAGCATTGAAACTGACCATCCGCCAGCGCTGGGCAATAGAGACATTGAAACTGACCATCCGCCAGCCCTGGGCAATACAGACATTGAAACTGACCATCCGCCAGCCCCGGGCAATAGAGACATTGAAACTGACCATCCGCCAGCCCTGGGCAATAGAGACATTGAAACTGACCATCCGCCAGCCCCGGGCAATACAGACATTGAAACTGACCATCCGCCAGCCCTGGGCAATACAGACGTTGAAACTGACCATCCGCCAGCCCCGGGCAATACAGACATTGAAACTGACCATCCGCCAGCCCTGGCAATACAGACGTTGAAACTGACCATCCGCCAGCCCCGGGCAATAGAGACATTGAAACTGACCATCCGCCAGCCCTGGGCAATACAGACATTGAAACTGACCATCCGCCAGCCCCGGGCAATACAGACATTGAAACTGACCATCCGCCAGCCCCGGGCAATAGAGACATTGAAACTGACCATCCGCCAGCCCCGGGCAATACAGACGTTGAAACTAACCATCCGCCAGCCCTGGGCAATACAGACGTTGAAACTGACCATCCGCCAGCCCTGGGCAATACAGACGTTGAAACTAACCATCCGCCAGCCCCGGGTAATAGAAACATTGAAACTAACCATCCGCCAGCCCCGGGTAATAGAAACATTGAAACTAACCATCCGCCAGCCCTGGGCAATAGAAACATTGAAACTAACCTTCCGCCAGCCCCGGGCAATACAGACGTTGAAACTGACCATCCGCCAGCCCTGGGCAATAGAAACATTGAAACTAACCATCCGCCAGCCCCGGGCAATAGAGACATTGAAACTGACCATCCGCCAGCCCCGGGCAATAAAGACATTGAAACTGACCATCCGCCAGCCCCGGGCAATACAGACGTTGAAACTGACCATCCGCCAGCCCTGGGCAATAGAGACATTGAAACTAACCATCCGCCAGCCCTGGGCAATACAGACGTTGAAACTAACCATCCGCCAGCCCTGGGCAATACAGACATTGAAACTGACCATCCGCCAGCCCTGGGCAATAGAGACATTGAAACTGACCATCCGCCAGCCCTGGGCAATAGAGACATTGAAACTGACCATCCGCCAGCCCTGGGCAATAGAAACATTGAAACTAACCATCCGCCAGCCCTGGGCAATAGAGACGTTGAAACTAACCATCCGCCAGCCCTGGGCAATAGAGACATTGAAACTAACCATCCGCCAGCCCTGGGCAATACAGACATTGAAACTGACCATCCGCCAGCCCTGGGCAATAGAGACATTGAAACTGACCATCCGCCAGCCCCGGGCAATACAGACATTGAAACTGACCATCCGCCAGCCCTGGGCAATACAGACATTGAAACTGACCATCCGCCAGCCCTGGGCAATAGAGACATTGAAACTGACCATCCGCCAGCCCTGGGCAATAGAGACGTTGAAACTGACCATCCGCCAGCCCTGGGCAATACAGACATTGAAACTGACCATCCGCCAGCCCTGGGCAATAGAAACATTGAAACTGACCATCCGCCAGCCCTGGGCAATAGAGACATTGAAACTGACCATCCGCCAGCCCTGGGCAATACAGACGTTGAAACTGACCATCCGCCAGCCCTGGGCAATAGAGACATTGAAACTGACCATCCGCCAGCCCTGGGCAATACAGACGTTGAAACTGACCATCCGCCAGCCCTGGGCAATACAGACGTTGAAACTGACCATCCGCCAGCCCCGGGCAATAGAAACATTGAAACTGACCATCCGCTAGCCCTGGGCAATAGAGACATTGAAACTGACCATCCGCCAGCCCTGGGCAATAGAAACATTGAAACTGACCATCCGCTAGCCCCGGGCAATAGAAACATTGAAACTGACCATCCGCTAGCCCTGGGCAATAGAGACATTGAAACTGACCATCCGCCAGCCCTGGGCAATAGAGACATTGAAACTGACCATCCGCTAGCCCTGGGCAATAGAGACATTGAAACTGACCATCCGCTAGCCCTGGGCAATAGAAACATTGAAACTGACCATCCGCTAGCCCTGGGCAATAGAAACATTGAAACTGACCATCCGCCAGCGCTGGGCAATAGAAACATTGAAATTGACCATCCGCTAGCCCTGGGCAATACAGACATTGAAACTGACCATCAAGGGTACATATCAAAACCCACCCCCAAACTGAGGTCAGATAGCATTACACTACAGTCATTGGTGCCTTCATCAAAGGGGTTTGACAGATCACAAGACAACATATGAAATGACACCCCCCCCCCCCCCCCCTGTGGTCTGAGTGACCACAGATAACTATAGCGATAACCTCGATTAACGCACCGCCGAAGTGCACGGAGGCCCTAGGGCAGTCAGTCATGCTTCAGGCATCTATCCATTTGGAGTGATACCAAGTTTCATTGACCTTCTTGCAAGGGTCTCCACATGTGTTTGTTTATAAGGCGGAAGTGACCTCCCCTTGTACACAATAGGCCCTCAGATGAAGCCTACGGACAGACTAGAATAGAACATGCACATAACACAGAAGGTCTGCACAGCACACTCACACACAGCAATACAGCACACCGTCTTGTACCTCCTTCTGCCCTGCCGAAGTCGGGGTATCCTTTTTAATCCACCGAACATTAATATCCACAGCCATGTGTGTCTCCTGCCTCCGAACACACACGCCACAGAGCTCGACTCGATGTGCGCAGTTTCGTATAAAAATTATTTTCCAAATTTCCCCACTGTGTTTTATAAAATAATCATATTATGAAAGCACATACATTCTTATCTTAGTTATTATGTATTCATTGTTAGCAAACATCGGCATTATTCATGTTTTACTTTAAACGCAATCGTTGTTATTTATAGATCACAGGCACTTGATGTAAGTAGGTCACACACGTGTAAATGTTGTGCCCAGTCCTTGTTTTTGTTTCTGTTATTATTTTAGTTAGCAGGTCTAGTTGAGCACGTATTAAGTATCATGTACCCACTACTAGTCATTGTGCATTTTAGTTAATGGACTGATGATGTCATTTGTATGGAGTCGACGCACGTGCGAGGATATGTATGTGTGGGAGGGGGGGGGGGGGGGGCGCGGGAGATGGAAGCTTGCTGTATGTTATGTAATGTATATATTGTGTGTGATACGTGGAAATGTGATACTATTTATTTGCATGTATGATACAGGTACAAATGTGATAATTGTAGGCTTATACTAGTGATTACTGTGTGTGATACATGAAATGTGATATGAATGCTGTTTTTATATGTTATACTCTTATTTTCTCCCAAGCGCAAGACAAATTCTTCTATGAAAATTGAAGCCAATAAAATTTGAGTTGAGGAGTCGAAAACTGCAATTCTTCTACGAATTAATTTTCCTCATTGTTTGGCTGACAACACTTAAAGGTATGTGTAGTCACCTGTGGGCTAGTTGTGGAAATGTTTTGACTGTTTATATCAAACAAAGACGTTGCTTCAACAGTGGTCAGAGGGGAGCAGCATCTTTAACGAAGACGACCAAGAAAACTCTCAACGGCAATTTGGACCCTTGGAAAAGACAGAGACAAAACAAGAGGCGAAGCCTTCAAGGCCGTCACACATACACACACACACACACACACACACATAGTAAGCATAGGTGACACTGTGCAAGAAAGCGAGACACTAGATCTAGATCTGTCTGTCTGCATGTAGCAAGGGACACGACTGCCAATGGCCGATTTCGAAGAAAAAACTAGTTAGTTATAGTCTCGGCCCGCTCAAAATAACAATGACCGAGACTTTCAGTAATTCCTTCGCGTGACGTCAAACCCTCTTACGCCATAATGTGACGTCTTCAAATGTTAAAGTTTCTACCACAGACATACACTCGCACACACGCACGCACAGACAGACAAAATTACGATCGCATAGGCTACACTTACGTGAGCCAACAACGAAAAGATATAGTCAAGGTGGTTATGACGAAAGCAGAAAAAACAATGGTGACTGCGCGTGACTGTTGAACCTGTGGATAAATGTGACTTCGTTGTCTTCAGTCGTTAACAACAACAACAACAACAACAACAACAAAAACAACAACAACAACAACAACAACAACAAAAACAACAACAACAACAACTACAACAACAACAACAACAAACAACAAACAACGAATGTCGCAATTCCAGGCTTAGTGCAATATTCAGTTTAGCAGGATTGGAGATTTGCTGACTTAGTGCAATATTCAGTTTAGCAGGATTGGAGATTTGCTGACTTAGTGCAATATTCAGTTTAGCAGGATTGGAGATTTGCTGACTTAGTGCAATATTCAGTTTAGCAGGATTGGAGATTTGCTGACTTAGTGCAATATTCAGTTTAGCAGGATTGGAGATTTGCTGACCAAAATCAAATCTGGTTGAAAGTGACAACAACAAAAAACTGCGTTGGCGAGGGTAGTGTATACATTCATTTTGTTTTTTCCAGTTTTTCCTGTGCTTGTTATTAAACAACTGAATACACCCACGCTCATTCATTAAAATCACACCAACATTCACCCCCTCCCCCCTTCCATTTCCTCACCCAGCTTCCGCCCAGACCGGCACGGTTGGCCTAGTGGTAAGGCGTCCGCCCCGTGATCGGGAGGTCGTGGGTTCGAACCCCGGCCGGGTCATACCTAAGACTTTAAAATTGGTAATCTAGTGGCTACTCCGCCTGGCGTCTGGCATTATGGGGTTAGTGCTAGGACTGGTTGGTCCGGTGTCAGAATAATGTGACTGGGTGAGACATGAAGCCTGTGCTGCGACTTCTGTCTTGTGTGTGGCGCACGTTATATGCCATAGCAGTACGTCCGCCCTGACATGATATGGCCCTTCGTGGTCGGCTGGGCGTTAAGCAAACAAACAAACAAACAAAAGCTTCCGCCCACCCGTCCTCCACCCAGTTTGATGTCAAGATAAGGGGGTTGTGATTAAGCCTATTGGCCTTTTTGTTGTTTGTCAGTATTGTCAGTATTTGTAAGGAGTGTATGTGTGTGTGTATAAAAGTTACCCACACCAGGACAATATTACCAATGGCTGTTATGCAATATGGCGAATTAAATTCTTGTTATTGTGTTGGTGCAGGGCGCAGCACAACAACCTGTTTTCCTTGTGCACGTGACGCAATCACTTCCACGCAACAATGCCCGCCGAAACAATGCAACATGTTGACGTCCCGGTTATTGACCCCGGCCTTCCGGAAGTGCAGGTGCATGCGTACGATGGTTGTGACGCAACTGGGTCACGTGGTTCGGACACGCCTGCTTCCCGTTCGTCATTGTTCAACTTTTGCCTTCACAACACTCACTCGGTCACTGACCTTGGCAATGACCTTGGCTTGCTAAATCGCTGCACGGTGCAGGAAAGCATTCACAGAAGGCGGAACGAGGAAAACGGAGAAGCATGGGGGTGAGGAGGGGGGTGGGGGGCAGAGCTGGATCCCTGGATCTAGGTGGAGGGGGGGGGGGGGGGGTGGTCAGTGGTACGATGTTCCGTAAGCCTTCCCCTTATCTAGAAAATCATGTACCTTTTTTCTCCATGAAAGACCAACATTAGCCCTTTCAAACGCTTAATTTCAACAGCATCTAGGGGGGGGGGGGGGGGGGGGGGGGGGGGGGGGGGTGGGGGGGGGGGGGGGCCTGACATCAAACTATGATGTAGGCTTACCCTTGCCTCTTTTTGGAAGCTCCTCCCTTTCGCGCGCTTGGTCCAGCCCTGCCGCTAGCAGTAGAGAAATACTGGAGGCAATTTCCAAAAGACAAAACATATATATCATGCTTATACCAAATCATTTCGTCTGTAACAACAGCGTGTTGCAGTCCTGACGACGAAGGAATACACGACATTACAATATTACATTTCCATGTCTTCACATCGAACGCTGAACAAGAAGAAGATCATCGAACTCTACACTAACACACCAACACTAATAATGGTAGTGATATGATATAGTAACACTCTACACTAACACACCAACACTAATAATGGTAGTGATATGATATAGTAACACTCTACACTAACACACCAACACTAATAATGGTAGTGATATGATATAGTAACACTCTACACTAACACACCAACACTAATAATGGTAGTGATATGATATAGTAACACTCTCCACTAACACACCAACACTAATAATGGTAGTGATATGATATAGTAACACTCTCCACTAACACATCAACAATAATAATGGTAGTGATATGATATAGTAACACTCTCCACTAACACACCAACACTAATAATGGTAGTGATATGATATAGTAACACTCTCCACTAACACACCAACACTAATAATGGTAGTGATATGATATAGTAACACTCTCCACTAACACACCAACACTAATAATGGTAGTGATATGATATAGTAACACTCTCCACTAACACACCAACAACTGATAATAATGTTTGTGTTTGTGTTTGTTTGCTCAACGCCCAGCCGACCACGAAGGGCCATATCAGGGCGGTGCTGCTTTGATATATAACGTGCGCCACACACAAGACAAAAGTCGCAGCACAGGCTTCATGTCTCACCTAGTCACAGTATTCTGACACCGGACCAACCAGTGCTAGCACTAACCCCATAATGCCAGACGCCAGGCGGAGCAGCCATTAGATTGCCAATTTTAAAGTCTTAGGTATGACCCGGCCGGGGCCCGTTCGAACCCACGACCTCCCGATAACGGGGCGGACGTCTTACCACTAGGCCAACCGTGCCGGTACTGATAATAATGGAAGTGATATGATATAGTAACACTCTCCACTAACACACCATCAATAATAATGGTAGTGATGATATAGTAACACTCTCCACTAAAACACCAACACTAATAATGGTAGTGATATGATAGAGTAACACTCTACACTAACACACCCACACTAATAATGGTAGTGATATGATATAGTAACACTCTCCACTAACACACCAACACTAATAATGGTAGTGATTTAATACACCAGAGAGTGTGGACAGACGGACAGACTAACAAACACACAAAGAGACAGACGGACAGACTAACAAACACACAAAGAGACAAACGGGCAGGGTGAAACCTATACAGTTCCCCGGCTAAACGCGCAAAACACTGTAGAAGATAAGGAAGAGTTACTGGGAATAGATGTACAGAAAAACCAAAATCGGTTCAGCGCTGCGCGCTGAGAGCACGTGTTGAAAATTTTCATCGACCAGATTGTGTCCGGAGTGTACCTGAATATGCCCACCAAATTTGAAGCAGATCCATCGAGAACTTTGGCCGTGCATCGCGAAGTGACAGACAGACAGACACACACACACACACAAGCCGTATATAGATAACATTGTAACACCCTCCACGCCGTCGACTTTATCCAGTAATAAGTCAAGGTTGGCGTTCCATAACCGACAACAATAACTCAAACCCTGACCTTTGTGGCGTGCCACTGCCTCCGTTTCAGGACACGGCCAAGGACACCGTCCCAAATACTTACCCCTGGCGGTGCTGGGTACACTGTTCATTGAGAGAGAGAGAGAGAGAGAGAGAGAGAGAGAGAGAGAGAGAGAGAGAGAGTGTGTGTGTGTGTGTGCGTGTGCGAGTGCGTGCGTGTGTGCGTGCGTGCGTGCGTGTGTGTATGTGTGAGACCTGACAGTATTCAGCCTTGTCATGTGTGTAGTGAGTGAGACCTGACAGTATTCAGCCTTGTCATGTGTGTATGTGTGAGACCTGACAGTATTCAGCCTTGTCATGTGTGTATGTGTGAGACCTGACAGTATTCAACCTTGTCATGTGTGTATGTGTGAGACTTGACAGTATTCAGCCTTGTCATGTGTGTATGTGTGAGACCTGACAGTATTCAGCCTTGTCATGTGTGTATGTGTGAGACCTGACAGTATTCAACCTTGTCATGTGTGTATGTGTGAGACCTGACAGTATTCAGCCTTGTCATGTGTGTATGTGTGAGACCTGACAGTATTCAACCTTGTCATGTGTGTATGTGTGAGACTTGACAGTATTCAGCCTTGTCATGTGTGTAGTGAGTGAGACCTGACAGTATTCAGCCTTGTCATGTGTGTATGTGTGAGACCTGACAGTATTCAACCTTGTCATGTGTGTATGTGTGAGACCTGACAGTATTCAGCCTTGTCATGTGTGTATGTGTGAGACCTGACAGTATTCAGCCTTGTCATGTGTGTATGTGTGAGACCTGACAGTATTCAGCCTTGTCATGTGTGTATGTGTGAGACCTGACAGTATTCAGCCTTGTCATGTGTGTATGTGTGAGACCTGACAGTATTCAACCTTGTCATGTGTGTATGTGTGAGACCTGACAGTATTCAGCCTTGTCATGTGTGTATGTGTGAGACCTGACAGTATTCAGCCTAGTCATGTGTGTATGTGTGAGACCTGACAGTATTCAACCTTGTCATGTGTGTATGTGTGAGACCTGACAGTATTCAGCCTTGTCATGTGTGTATGTGTGAGACCTGACAGTATTCAGCCTTGTCATGTGTGTATGTGTGAGACCTGACAGTATTCAGCCTTGTCATGTGTGTATGTGTGAGACTTGACAGTATTCAGCCTTGTCATGTGTGTATGTGTGAGACTTGACAGTATTCAGCCTTGTCATGTGTGTATGTGTGAGACCTGACAGTATTCAGCCTTGTCATGTGTGTATGTGTGAGACCTGACAGTATTCAGCCTTGTCATGTGTGTATGTGTGAGACCTGACAGTATTCAGCCTTGTCATGTGTGTATGTGTGAGACTTGACAGTATTCAGCCTTGTCATGTGTGTATGTGTGAGACCTGACAGTATTCAGCCTTGTCATGTGTGTATGTGTGAGACCTGACAGTATTCAACCTTGTCATGTGTGTATGTGTGAGACTTGACAGTATTCAGCCTTGTCATGTGTGTATGTGTGAGACCTGACAGTATTCAGCCTTGTCATGTGTGTATGTGTGAGACCTGACAGTATTCAGCCTTGTCATGTGTGTATGTGTGAGACCTGACAGTATTCAGCCTTGTCATGTGTGTATGTGTGAGACCTGACAGTATTCAGCCTTGTCATGTGTGTATGTGTGAGACCTGACAGTATTCAGCCTTGTCATGTGTGTATGTGTGAGACCTGACAATATTCAGCCTTGTCGTGTTTTTAGGACAGCCAATGTCACCCACGCTGTCTTGTTAACGTCTTTAAGGAAGTGGCCGCGCATTGCGTTAAAAAACATGATAGTTGTTTTCAAATTATATCTGATTATTATTCACGTGACAAATTGAGTCGCCCAAAACACTGTATCATTTACGCCCTGAGCGAAGCCATCATTTTAACAAAGAAGGGGTGTTGCCATTTGTTTTCACATTTAGACGTTTCAAGGTTTCAAGGTTTTTTTTGTAACTCATCACAGGGAGCCTAATTGGGACATGGAGATGAGGACTGAATAGGATTAACATAATATTACAGCAATTACAAAAAGGCATAGCAATTCATTAATTGAACAACAACAAATATATTACATGGTCAAATTAACGCACGAAAATAAAAGCGAAAATGAATGAGAATGTCGATAAGAGCGGGCGGCCTTGCGATCTGTTCCGTGGACTGACACCACAGACTCAGTGACTGAAACTCTCACTGATGCACCGGAGTACGCACTCGACCACAGCGACATGCCGGTTGTTTGGGAATGAAGACCATGCACCCGCATATCATTATACCTCCAATCGTCAGTCGTCGTCGATAACTGAAGGAGCCTAGTTGAACGAAGCACCCCCCGAATTCAAGCTTCAAAGGTCAAATGCAGCTCTGGAATGGGACTAGTGTTTACAACCACTGATCTAGCAAATATTCTGCAGCGTTGTTTACATAAGAAGTATGTGAAGTTTATCGTCAGATCAGGAGGACCTTGTCCAGTGCGTGCCTCTTGTTTATAAGCTTACAAGTACTCGCGGCATGGACAGAAGTCATATCGCACAAGATGAGGTGTGGATTAAAAACCCCGCTCCAAGGCCGTCAACTCAGCACAGTGTCTCAACTTAAACCGAGTGTTCCAGGCTAGTATTAAACATTCGGGGAATTTAGAACATGTAAAAAACAAAATATGTGTGTGTTCAGTGTGTGTGTGCGTGCGTGCGTGCGTACGTGCGTGTGTGTGTGTGTGTGTGTGCGTGCGTGCGTGGGTACGTGCGTGCGTGTGTGTGTACGTACTGTCTACAACATTTTCATGCTTCCAAAAAAAATGGAGACATGTTATAATCACATGCAACAAAATGGAATAACATGTGGTTGGTTTGTATGCACCATGCGTAAAGGTTCTGGAAGACGCACATGTAGCAGAACAAATAAAAAACACACACACACACACACACACACACACCCTCCCCCCAGCAACTGACATGTTTACCCCACGATCGGACCAATCGAGTCACACTGTTGGAATCGGTCCAAACATTTTGTGCAAACTGTGTCCAAAAGCTAGCACACGATCGACCCGTGCAGTGTCCCACTGTGTGGGTCTACTGCCTCTTGCTCTGCAACTTGGGCCCTCAGATCCCGCCGAAAGTATGCAATGCTCTCGGAAATTCGTGCACATTCACTAGATTTTGAATCTTGGATGTTTTGTTGGCAAACAACTCTTGCGGCAGACCTATTCTCATGGACATCAAAAACAAAACGAACTATTCGAGGTAGGCTACTCAGAGAGGGGATTGACATATAATTTCCTTTACCTTGCATTGATTCGGGCCATTTCACATGAATTATTTATTACACGTGAAATGGTTATGAGCCAAACGGCTTTCCATATTTATACGCATCGGGAGCCAGACTTATTGACCGGCCCAGACAAAACCTGAAGCGTCGTATTATACTAATGTACGCATAATAGTGACGATCTATATATATACTATACGTATATATGTAATATACTATTATAAGCTAGTCCACATTAGTTCCGGGGCCGACTCTGCCAGTTTTCATTTCTCCTTCCGAGGCAATCACTTTCATGACTTCCGTATAAACTGTCATGTAAACCGTCACGTAGATATAAACTGTCATGTAAACCGTCACGTAGATATAAACGAAAACTGTCATGTCAACCGTCACGTATATATATAAACAGTCATGTCAACCAGCACGTAGATATAAACTGTCATGTCAACCGTCACGTAGATATAAACTGTCATGTCAACCGTCACGTAGATATAAACTGTCATGTCAACAGTCACGTAGATATAAACTGTCATAGATATAAACTGTCATGTCAACCGTCACGTAGATATAAACTGTCATGTCAACCGTCACGTAGATATAAACTGTCATGTCAACAGCCACGTAGATATAAACTGTCATGTCAACCAGCACGTAGATATAAACTGTCATGTCAACCAGCACGTACATATAAACTGTCATGTCAACCAGCACGTAGATATAAACTGTCATGTCAACCAGCACGTACATATAAACTGTCATGTCAACAGTCACGTTGATATAAACTGTCATGTAAACCGTCACGTAGATATAAACTGTCATGTAAACCGTCACGTAGATATAAACTGTCATGTCAACCGTCACGTATATATATAAACTGTCATGTCAACCGTCACGTAGATATAAACTGTCATGTCAACAGTCACGTACATATAAACTGTCATGTCAACCGTCACGTAGATATAAACTGTCACGTAGATATAAACTGTCATGTCAACAGTCACGTACATATAAACTGTCATGTCAACCGTCACGTAGATATAAACTGTCATGTAAACCGTCACGTAGATATAAACTGTCATGTCAACCGTCACGTAGATATAAACTGTCATGTCAACCGTCACGTAGATATATAAACTGTCATGTCAACCGTCACGTAGATATATAAACTGTCATGTCAACAGTCACGTAGATATAAACTGTCATGTCAACAGTCACGTAGATATAAACTGTCATGTCAACCGTCACGTAGATATAAACTGTCATTGGAAACTTGCATTCTCCCAGTAAGGTAATACATTGTACTACGTTGCAAGCCCCTGGAGCAAATTTTTGATTAGTGCTTTTGTGAACAAGAAACAATTGACAAGTGGCTCTATCCCATCTCCCCCCTTTCCCCGTCGCGATATAACCTTCGTGGTTGAAAACGACGTTAAACACCAAATAAAGTAAGAACAGTCACGTAGATATAAACTGTCATGTCAACCGTCACGTACATAAACTGTCATGTCAACCGTCACGTAGATATAAACGAAAACTGTCATGTCAACCGTCACGTATATATATAAACAGTCATGTCAACCAGCACGTAGATATAAACTGTCATGTCAACCGTCACGTAGATATAAACTGTCATGTCAACCGTCACGTAGATATAAACTGTCATGTCAACAGTCACGTAGATATAAACTGTCATAGATATAAACTGTCATGTCAACCGTCACGTAGATATAAACTGTCATGTCAACCGTCACGTAGATATAAACTGTCATGTCAACAGCCACGTAGATATAAACTGTCATGTCAACCAGCACGTAGATATAAACTGTCATGTCAACCAGCACGTAGATATAAACTGTCATGTCAACCAGCACGTACATATAAACTGTCATGTCAACAGTCACGTTGATATAAACTGTCATGTAAACCGTCACGTAGATATAAACTGTCATGTAAACCGTCACGTAGATATAAACTGTCATGTCAACCGTCACGTATATATATAAACTGTCATGTCAACCGTCACGTAGATATAAACTGTCATGTCAACCGTCACGTAGATTTAACCTGTCATGTAAACCGTCACGTAGATATAAACTGTCATGTCAACCGTCACGTAGATATATAAACTGTCATGTCAACAGTCACGTAGATATAAACTGTCATGTCAACAGTCACGTAGATATAAACTGTCATGTCAACAGTCACGTAGATATAAACTGTCATGTCAACCGTCACGTAGATATAAACTGTCATGTCAACAGTCACGTAGATATAAACTGTCATGTCAACCGTCACGTAGATATAAACTGTCATTGGAAACTTGCATTCTCCCAGTAAGGTAATACATTGTACTACGTTGCAAGCCCCTGGAGCAAATTTTTGATTAGTGCTTTTGTGAACAAGAAACAATTGACAAGTGGCTCTATCCCATCTCCCCCCTTTCCCCGTCGCGATATAACCTTCGTGGTTGAAAACGACGTTAAACACCAAATAAAGTAAGAACAGTCACGTAGATATAAACTGTCATGTCAACCGTCACGTAGATATAAACTGTCATGTCAACAGTCACGTAGATATAAACTGTCATGTCAACCGTCACGTAGATATAAACTGTCATGTCAACAGTCACGAAAATATAAAATATCATTCCAACAATCACACAGAAGACTGTAGTTAGTTTAGTGTTGCGTTGTGGTGTGTGTCCCCAGAGAAGGAAGGATGCTTTAATTCATTGCACACCAAGGGCGGATCTGGGGGGGGGGTTACACGGGTTACGTAACCCCCCCCCCCCCCACCCCCCAAAACGAGGTAATTTATTGGCTCAGGATGCACCAGATAGCTCTATTTTGCTTCTTTGGATAAAAAAATTCCGGGGGGGCATGCCCCCGGACCCCCCTAGAGGCTTAGGCGCCTTCGGCGCCGTCAACTTGTATCTTCGCAGTCATTTTGTAACCCCCCCCCCTCCAAAGTGAATTGATCCGCCCTTGCACACAAAGGATGTACATTGTAATCACGTACATGCCAAGGGAGGTCACTGCTAACTGCAACATTATTCATCCCGTACTTGTCTGTGACCCCAGTGAGCTGACTGTCCTAGATCCAGGACACGGCCTTCAGACATCGGTAGCCGCCACATAGGAACGAATAACATTTAAATGTTCTGACCTTAGATAATAATTGGGCGGGGATGTAGCTCAGTCGGTAGCGCGCTGGATTTGTATCCAGTTGGCCGCTGTCAGCGTGAGTTCGTCCCCACGTTCGGCGAGAGATTTATTTCTCAGAGTCAACTTTGTGTGCAGACTCTCCTCGGTGTCCGAACACCCCCGTGTGTACACGCAAGCACAAGACCAAGTGCGCACGAAAAAATCCTGTAATCCATGTCAGAGTTCGGTGGGTTATAGAAACACGAAAATACCCAGCATGCTTCCTCCGAAAACGGCGTATGGCTGCCTAAATGGCGGGGTAAAAAACGGTCATACACGTAAAATTCCATTCGTGCAAAAAACACGAGTGTACGTGGGAGTTTCAGCCCACGAACGAAGAAGAAGAAGAAGAAGATAATAATTAAACTATTTGTAGAATCCTTGGCCTTTGAATGTCTCTTTTGTTCGATAGAACGAGTTTTGCTGTGAATGCCCCGCCCCCCCCCCCCCCCAACCCCCCAGAGAAGTGTGTCTCCGTGCATAACTTCTTTCAACGAACACACTCAGTGTCCTGGTTGTTGGACAGGCTGTATATTTCGTTGTCACAATGTCATTATTATGGGGGCGAGGACGCCCCCATTCTATACGGATAGTTTCGAGGTTGACCATGGGCAGCGCCATTTTGTTGTGAAATACGTCATCAGTTTGTGTACACAGGAAGTTGTGACATCCGTCACCCTATGGGAGGGGTGACGTCAAAATTGTTCATCTGTAGAAAGTTGTGAAATCCGTCACCCTATGGGAGGGGTGACGTCAAAATTGGTCATCACAGAGTTTGTGTAACACAGGAAGTTGTGAAATACGTCACCCTATGGGAGGGGTGACGTCAAAATTGTTCAACAAAAACATGATATGTCGCATTGTGCAGGGTCAACTGCAACAAACTCAAACCGAGCCATTCATACCTAGCTGTATTTGAGTGACTTATATACCCGACATTTTTATTTCTTATTTTTAGCACAGGTGTAGGAAAAATCATGAACCAAAATGTTATTTATTTTCTAATTTAACATTTTTTTTACAAATATGACCATGGTCTTTTAAACATACAGTGACATTAAACATTGTTATGTTAAAAAAAAGAAAAAAGAAAAAAAGCTTTTGTGCACAAATCAGAAAATACATTGTACATTTTACCTACAGGCCAAACCGTGAGTGTCTGTGGCAAAGCCCGACCCAGGAAATTGCACTGATTTTATATTTAGATCAGAGAGAAATTGTCAAGAACAGGCGCTTGCATTTGGATGTGTCCAATGATAGTAGGTTTGGTTGTGATCAATCAGAATAATGTAGGAATAAAAATGTATGACAGTTTAGTATGATGACATGTAATTCACATATGCTGAAATATGATATTATACATCATGTAATATTATTATGGCTGTTGCCATGACCATGAAACCCAACAAAGGTTTAATGTAATGTAATTCAAAATACCAAAACCGAGCACCTATTAATCTCGTCTTTGCGCGTGAAGATTGAGGCCGTCTGCCAGCAGCGGTTAGGTCATACAGTGGAACCCCTCTCTAGCGACCTTTAAAATGTTGACAAAAATCGGTCCTTGTGGAGGGGGGTCCTTACAGAGGGAGGGGGGCGGAGTCAGGGGGCCACAAAGAAAGTCAGATTTAAAAAAAAAAAGAAAACAGAGAAGTTTGAGTTGCTGACGACCGTTCTCTCTGAAAGCAAACTGCTTCGATTTCATGTTTGTCCTTGGTGTCCACCAGTTCTGGTGCATGTACTACCCTGGCCAAGTTTCCTCTCAAGACATCAAAGAGACCGCCCCAGTATACTCTACAGCCTCTGGGCGAACCACCTCTCATAGCTAAAACTGGGTCAATGACCCCTGGGAAGAAGGTCAGTGTCTATAAAATTTTACTCCTAGGCCTGCGGCCAGGGGGGGGGGGGGAGTATACCGGTACCATTTGAGAATCAGACCAAATGAGAATTGAACCATTTGAGAACATCCTTTTTTTTCAATCACTACATCGAAGGCCTGCGGCCCGGGGTTCACAAGGGTTGGTTTGTTTGTTTGTTTCAAACCCACACCCATATACACACATTTCCCATTTAAACCATTTGTCGGCCCCCTGTCGATATTTATCGACTAAGTTCCTTGTCTTCCTGGCTTTAGTTCCGGAAAAGAAGCGCCTTACCTGAACGTGACTCTTGATCTCTCTTGATCTCTCTTGATCTCTCCCGGCACTTTTGCTGACCGTGTTGCCTTCTTTGTCGGGACTTGTTGGACTCACTTTGGATGCCCCTTCGACACTTCTCTCACATGTCCGTTTGTGATTGGTGTCATGTCGACCGTCACAGTTTCTCATCGTTGCAGATCACTCGATCCCATTGTCAATCAACAGTCCAATGAATATTATCTACAGAAACGAAGGCACCTCTATTTCTGTTGATCTTCAAATTCCTCGTCACTTTCTGAAAGACAGCACAATCTGCACGTCACTTTCTGAAAGACAGCACAATCTGCACGTCACTTTCTGAAAGACAGCACAATCTGCACGTCACTTTCTGAAAGACAGCACAATCTGCACGTCACTTTCTGAAAGACAGCAGAGTTGTCACAAAAGTTGCTGATGAGTTGCAGTGTTGTTAATCCGCTTGTGAAGTTGTTACTGAGGTGATTTAGAATTTGTCACTGTCGTCAGTAACCTCGTCACAAGTTCATTCGCAGATTTTTTTTTTTAAATCATGCAGTATAACTATTTTGAAGACCCTTGCTAGAGCTTGCATGCACTCTGATTCAAGATGTCAAAGTTCAGTGTGTTGATGCTGCTCTTTGCTTCCATTGGCATGAACAAATGAACAGTTCCGGACGACAACTTCAACTAGCCTTTCCTTACCTTTTTTCAAGAAGATCAAAGTGTGAACGACCTTGCCGGGAAATAGACGAGCACCCAAATCATGGGAACTGTCCTGTAAATCATCCATCCGTCACTCGCTCGCCGTCTCTTTCTCTCAGTCTGTAAATCATCCATCCGTCGCTCGCTCGCTGTCTCTTTCTCTCAATCTGTAAATCATCCATCCGTCACTCGCTCGCTGTCTCTTACTCTCAGTCTGTAAATCATCCATCCGTCGCTCGCTCGCTGTCTCTTTCTCTCAGTCTGTAAATCATCCATCCGTCGCTCGCTCGCTGTCTCTTTCTCTCAGTCTGTAAATCATCCATCCGTCGCTCGCTCGCTGTCTCTTTCTCTCAATCTGTAAATCATCCATCCGTCGCTCGCTCGCTGTCTCTTTCTCTCAGTCTGTAAGTCATCCATCCGTCGCTCGCTCGCTGTCTCTTTCTCTCAATCTCTGTAGCTCAGTTGGTAGCGCGCTGGCTGTGTAGCCAGTTGGTCGCAGGCTATCAGCGTGGGTTCGATCCCCACGTTCGGCGAGAGATTTATTTCTCGGAGTCAACTTTGCGCAGACTCTCTTCGGTGTCCGAACACCCCCGTCAGTGTGCACACATGCGCACGAAAAAGATCCCACGTTCACAGCGAAAGTCTCAGGGCTTGGCCCGAAAACACGAAGACACGCATGCATCAGGCCTAAAAAAAAAATAGGTGTGGTTACGGTAACCCGACCTACCCTATTTTTAGGGGCCGATCCTATAACTTTTTATTACATTTGTCAAAAAAACAAAAACAAAAACGAGTGCAAAAAACGCAATGAAAGCGAAAGCGCCCGAGTCGCACACTTATTTCCCTGTCAAGTAGGTTTAATTTGTACACATTAGAAAAAAAAGTTAAAAAAAAAAAAGTGATTGCCTACCTACCTACCCTATTTTTTTTGGCTATGTTACCGTAACCACACCTATTTTTTTTTTTGGCCTCATCTCTCGTCTCTGATTATCATAATCGTATTTCGATACTGACTTTGACGAGACAAACCCAATGCTGGTGTGTCGAAAAAGACAGCCACAGCGGGCTTGTTCGAATCAAAGTATCACACCATATCTTCAGCGTATTACCAAAACCTGTCCCAATATAGACCAGTTGGTCTAAGAGGACGTTAAACCCTAATAGTCAGTCAGTCAGTCAGTCTGTAACTGTTTGCCCTTGTTTTGCTGCCTGTCTGTGTTTGCACCGCGCTGGGCCGTATCTTCATTCACTATCTCCATAGTGTGAACAATCAGTGTAACGCTTTTATCATTCTTTGATGTGTGTGTGGTATGTGTGATTATTTTCCATTCACCGTTCCTGGTTTCATTGACGGAATTCTGCGAGACCTTGACCTCAAGTGTTCAATGAGACAGCTCACGGAATCAGCCGTACAGTCACGTGACGTTACGAAACGAAGCGAGATGATGGGAACCGTACGCCTATTGGTGCGCGCGACCCATGACGTCACATGATGAAGAAGGTCGTCCCAACTAGGTCGAGTGTAGCGGTGCGAATACATAAGTTTCTCCCGACAAAGGACACGACTGGAACAGCGGCGAGACGAAGTGCTGGCTTTGCAGTATGGCTGTCCTGTCAGTGTTGTTCAGTACTGCACTGGTGCTTTGTCAAATTTGTGTCCAGACAAACGGAATGTCATTTTGAAAATGATGGTTACATAATGATAATACGAGAATTTATAACGTGCACATATCTCACCACAAGGCGACTCAAGGCGCACTCATACACATTCTTTCGCCTAGCCTAAAATCACGCCGTGGATCGTGTAACTCTGCATTTGCGCCACCGCAACTTTTTATCGCTTCACGCCGACGAAGAGGCAAGCTGCAAGGTAGGTCTCTCACAGAAAATGAAAATTTGTAGGACTTTCAGGCATCATCTAGATTCTTCATTGGTACATTTTAAAGAAGTATATACTCAAGGTCTAAGGTCCGTGCTTTTTTAGTCGAAATGTCAGGTTTCGGCAGTTCAGAAGTCCGATTTCTGCTGGAATTGTAGCTGAAATTGCACGATTTGTCCCTTCCTTCGTAACTTCAACGAAACAGCACTAGTTGATGCATTCCCGTGATGATATCCTGTGAGCTAAACATGTCCTTTGTATTCTTGATGAATGCTGTTGCACAATTTTGTCTTTGGGTGACGCACGCGGCAAAAGAAAACACAAACAATTAGACTTCATGTTATACGCCACCGATGCTTGGTGTAATTCGCCACCGCAATTTCACGTCTTGGATGTTATTCGCCACCGCAACTGTCTAATGAATTGCATAATATGTTGAAGAGTTCAGTGATTCTGTCACTTCCAATTGAAAATATTGATTTGGAGTTGTTCAGTTCAGCTTTTGTAGAACACGTTTCTGAGACGCACCTGGCGGCGTTTCACTCCCACATTCTTCGTCATTCTTCTTTCCCGAAAAACGTCACGTCTGTCAGAGGCGTTCTTTTCTCTTCCAGCGTCAAACTGATGAGTTTTTGTGTTGTCGCTGGTAATAGGAATGACTGAATTTTAGAATTATTTCACACACATAAACACCAACGAAGCTTAAGAATTTTAGAATTATGTGGTATTTGGCCCCACAATGTTTTTAACAGGAGCGTTCCAGGCCCAGTTTCAGACTCAAGTGACCGCAAATCAAACAGGAAGAGGTAGGTTCCATATTGTCAAACTTATAGTGATTTCAGCCACTGAGTGTTTATTGCTGGAATTCCAGTACATGTGGGTTATACACTCAAGTCCAGATATGCATACTTTTCATACAGAAGAAGAAGAAGTAGAAGAAGAAGAAGAAGAAGAAGAAGAAGAAATACTACAGTTTGATTTGTCAACTCATGGTGCCTTTAAATCCTTTGCATAGGCAAGATCACGCCACGCCCCTGAGTTTAAAACTTGCAGCACTAAAGTTAAAATGCTCCTATCAATTGCTGTCAGTTTTGTGACAAAAATAAAGGTTTAAATGCCTCCACGATGTTGATGCGTTTGAAAATAACAATTTGCGTAGTGCGGTGGCGAGTTACATCTAACATTGAATTGATGCGGTGGCGAATTACAGAGAGTTGTTGACACTCTGTTTTTATCTGCTTCTTGCAAAGTATATATGGAACTATATACAGAGAAACTACACGTGGAGATTCATAAAACATTAAAGTTATCAGTGAACATGTCCAAGAATAACCAGTAATCTCCGTTTTGTTGCATTTGACGCAGAAACTGAAAATATGCCCAAAACATGGGGAAACGAGAAGAAAAACAGATCGTCACGATCACCAGGGCCATCAAAGCATAAAAAATATATACAGAAATATAGCTAAGGATATAAGTATGTGAAATGCAACACTTGAGAACATGCTGAGTGCCTAGCATTCTAACAATTTAATTTATCATTCGAGAGACCTACCTCGCAGCTTGCCTCTTCGTCGGCGTGAAGCGATAAAAAGTTGCGGTGGCGCAAATGCAGAGTTACACGATCCACGGCGTGAAAATGTCTGCTTGTCCTCACTTGGAATTGCTCTCTGTAAGTAAAAGCTATTGATTTCCCAGCATTTCACGCCGTATGATTGGAAACCTTCACAAAGGAACACGTGTCAAATAGGGGCTTGTCCAATAAAACACCATGACTCTGTAATTGTACTGGCGTCATCTATCAACATTTTTCATGCACCCCCCGCGGGTTAGGGGGAGTCCCATATTGGTTGGGACTAGAAAGAATATACCCGATGCTAACCAGCATGTCGTAAAAGGCGACTAACGGATTCTGTTTCTCCTTTTACCCTTGTTAAGTGTTTCTTGTATAGAATATAGTCAATGTTTGTAAAGATTTTAGTCAAGCAGTATGTAAGAAATGTCAAGTCCTTTGTACTGGAAACTTGCATTCTCCCAGTAAGGTCATATATTGTACTACGTTGCAAGCCCCTGGAACAATTTTTTGATTAGTGCTTTTGTGAACAAGAAACAATTAACAAGTGGCTCTATCCCATCTCCCCCCTTTCCCCTATCCCATCTCCCCCCATTCCCCGTCGCGATATAACCTTGAATGGTTGAAAACGACGTTAAACACCAAATAAAGAAAGAAAGAAAGAAAGAATTTTTCATGCATTAGATGTACGTTTAGACTTAGAACTGTTACCAAATACAATGGTTAGAAGGCCGGGTTAATTTGTCAGTCCAAAAACAAACAAACGAACAATACACGCGCATACTCGACATCAGTGTAGACCGTCCAACTACCGCTCCTTCCATCCCCCTCCTCCACCAAAAACACACTCACTAATTCAACGAGAAAGAGAGAGAGAGAGAGAGAGAGAGAGAGAGAGAGAGAGAGAGAGAGAGAGAGAGAGAGAGAGAGAGAGAGAGAGAGAGAGAAAGAGGGGAAGAAGAGTGAGAGAGGTTGACTTAACGCACAGAATCCAAAAAAAACCACCTTGAGAGAAACTGACAGAGACAGAGAGAGTCAGAGACAGACAGACAGACAGAGACAGACAGACAGACAGACATATGGACAGACAGACAGACAGACAGACAGAGAGAGACTTGAAGACAGCTCGCTTTGAGGCCAGAATTAAGCTGGCACACACACACAACACAGCACGTCACGCACCCAGCCGACAGGCAGTTATCACTCGATCAACTTGCCAACAACAACACGTCACACACCCAGCCGACAGGCAGCTATCACTCGATCAACTTGCCAACAACAACACGTCACACACCCAGCCGACAGGCAGCTATCACTCGATCAACTTGCCAACAACAACACGTCACACACCCAGCCGACAGGCAGCTATCACTCGATCAACTTGCCAACAACAACACGTCACACACCCAGCCGACAGGCAGCTATCACTCGATCAACTTGCCAACAACAACATTAACATTACAACACAGCACGTCACACACCCAGCCGACAGGCAGCTATCACTCGATCAACTTGCCAACAACAACATTAACATTACAACACAGCACGTCACACACCCAGCCGACAGGCAGCTATCACTCGATCAACTTGCCAACAACAACATTAACATTACAACACAGCACGTCACACACCCAGCCGACAGGCAGCTATCACTCGATCAACTTGCCAACAACAACATTAACATTACAACACAGCACGTCACACACCCAGCCGACAGGCAGCTATCACTCGATCAACTTGCCAACAACAACACGTCACACACCCAGCCGACAGGCAGCTATCACTCGATCAACTTGCCAACAACAACACGTCACACACCCAGCCGACAGGCAGCTATCACTAGATCAACTTGCCAACAACAACATTAACATTACAACACAGCACGTCACACACCCAGCCGACAGGCAGCTATCACTCGATCAACTTGCCAACAACAACATTAACATTACAACACAGCACGTCACACACCCAGCCGACAGGCAGCTATCACTCGATCAACTTGCCAACAACAACATTAACATTACAACACAGCACGTCACACACCCAGCCGACAGGCAGCTATCACTCGATCAACTTGCCAACAACAACATTAACATTACAACTCACTTCTACCCTAAAGCAAACATGAATATTAGCAAAGAAAGCAGATGTGCAGTGCACCAATAACCCGACAACCATACCCCCTCTCTCTCCCCCCCTCTCACTCTCCCCCCCTCTCTCTCTCTCCCCCTCTCTCTCTCTTTGTTCATCTCTCTGTTCATGTCTGTCTGTCTCTCTCTTTCTCAATCTCTCTCTCTCCCCCTCTCTCTCTCTCTCTCACTAGAATAGTCCCTCTCTGGGCGAGGGCTGGTTGAAAAGAAGCTCGTTTATATTGCTTATGCCACAACCCTCGTAAAATAAAATTTGATTTGATTTGATTTGATTTCTCTCTCAATCTCTCTCTCTGCCTCTCTCTCCCTCTCTCCCTCTATCTTTCTCTCTCTCTCTCTCTCTCTCTCTCTCTCTCTCTCTCTCTCTCTCTCTCTCTCTCTCTCTCTCTCTCTCTCTCTCTGTCCGAAGTTGTCTATCACTGTCTCTCTCTCCTCTCTCTCTCTCTCTCTCTCTCTCTCTGTCTCTCTCTCCCCCCTCTCTGTCTCTCATGGAATTTTTCTTTCCACACTGTAAAAAGTGTTTTGTTCTGCTGTCGTAAACAGCCTCATAAACCAGAAAATCAGGTCACAGAAAATCAGGTCACAGAAAATCGCGGACAGCACACTCGACGAGAAAATAGGACAGGTGGAGATCCTGCACTGATACAGGTAGGCTACATGACAATAGGACAGGTGGAGATCCTACACTGATTCAGGTAGGCTACATGACAATAGGACAGGTGGAGATCCTGCACTGATACAGGTAGGCTACATGACAATAGGACAGGTGGAGATCCTGCACTGATACAGTTAGGCTACATGACAATAGGACAGGTGGAGATCCTGCACTGATACAGGTAGGCTACATGACAATAGGACAGGTGGAGATCCTACACTGATACAGGTAGGCTACAGTGACACGCGGCATGCAAAGCTCGTCGGAATACGAGTCAAGCCGGTTGAAGCAGTCAAAGGTATTCCTGAAGAAGTGTCATGTCACCGCTGGGTTTCCAGAAGTGAGTTATATATAGCTGGAGGTCAAACAGCGTAAGCTGCTAGTTCGGACAGCGAGTGCCCTCGGCAAAGCTCATCACGGAACCAGGTCATGATCACGTGCCCGAACTGTGTCAGTTGCCAATATGACGGTACTGGGTTTGTTTGTTTGCTTAACGCCCAGCCGACCACGAAGGGCCATATCAGGGCGGCGCTGCTTTGACATAACGTGCGCCACACACAAGACAGAAGTCGCAGCACAGGCTTCATACATGTCTCACCCAGTCACTGTGACATTATTCTGACACTCGGACCAACCAGTCCTAGCACTAACCCCATAATGCCAGACGCCAGGCGGAGCAGCCACTAGATTGCCAATTTTAAAGTCTTAGGTATGACCCGGCCGGGGTTCGAACACACGACCTCCCGATCACGGGGCGGACGCCTTACCACTAGGCCAACCGTGCCGGTCACGGTACTGGGTCGTGAACTATATTTGTCACCCGTCTATTTGTCTCTGTCTTTGTCTCCCTCTCTGTCTGTCTCTCTCATGGAATTTTATATTCTACTCTGTAAAAAGTGTTTTGTTCTTCTGCTGTCGTAAACAGCTCATAAAACTGAAAATCAGGTCACACCGGTGACCTAGTTGAAATGTATCACAGTGAGCTATCGCGGACTGCACACTCGACGAGAAAATAGGACTCTCTCTCTCTCTCTCTCTCTCTCTCTCTGTTTATCTCTCTCTCTCTCTCTCTCTCTCTCTCTGTTTATCTCTCTCTCTCTGTTTATCTCTCTCTCTCTCTGTTTATCTCTCTGTCTCTGTCTGTCTGTCTGTCTGTCAGTCTGTCTGTCTCTCTCTCTCTCGGTCTCTGTTTATCTATCTGTCTCTGTCAGTCTGTCTGTCTCTCTCTCTCTCGGTCTCTGTTTATCTATCTGTCTCTGTCTGTCTGTCTGTCTGCCTCTCTCTCTCTCTCTCTCTCTCTCTCTCTCTCTCTCTCTCTCTCGGCTCTCTGCGTGTGTGTCTCTGTCTCTCTCTCTCTATCTCTCTCTATCTGTATCTCTCTGTCTCTCTCTCTCTGTTCTCTCTCTCTCAGTCTCTCTCTCTCTCTCTCTCTCTCTCTCTCTCTCTCTCTCTCTCTCTCTCTGTCCTTGACCCGATCATAGCATTCGTCACAATTATAAACACCTTGCACCGATTCGTGCTCCCATTCTGTGTTATGGGTCAACGAGTCACGGTGACCTCATTTCAGATACCGTGACCAGCCTAGCAAATCGCCATTAACGAGGCATAGGATTAGATTCTTTTCTTTTTTAAATCTTGAAATGATAAAGAATACAAATACAAGAATACAAACACTTTTAAATCTGCTAATGCGAGTTAATCTAAAGCAGAATATTGATTAAGAAATGCGTAAATTAATTTGTTAAGCTTACAAGCAGAAATGCAACCCCATGGCATACTCCTGACTGGCTCTAAAATGTTTAACTAACCTTACAATACAATGAATTCACGAAAACACACGCACACACACACACACACACACACCCGCACACACACTCACACACGTACACACACACACACCCGCCAACACACACACACACACACACACACACACCGACACACGTACACACGTACACACACACACACACACACACACACACACATGTACACACACACACGTACGTACACACACACACACACACACACACACACACACTCGCTTACACACACACACACTGACACACACACACGTACACACACACACGTACACACACACACACACACACACGTACACACACACACGTACACACACACACACACACGCCCACACGCCCACACACACCCACCCACACACATTAAAAATGTAAAGTTATTATGAATTTAAAAAACAAAAGGCTCATTGTTGTTTTTGTTTTGTTTGTCTGTTTGTCTGTTTGTCTGTTTGTCTGTTTGTCTGTTTGTCTGTTTCTCTGTTTGTCTGTTTGTCTGTTTGTCCGTTTGTCTGTTTGTCTGTTTGTCCGTTTGTCTGTTTGTCTGTTTGTCTGTTTGTCTGTTTGTCTGTTTGTCTGTTTGTCCGTTTACCTAAAAAAAAACAATTAAAATAAAACCACCCACAGTAAGTCAAGCTTGCAACTGCCATTCAGTTATCAGATGATGAGCCGTTATCATCATGTCAAGAGAAAGTCAGTTATCAGATGATGAGCCGTTATCATCATGTCAAGAGAAAGTCAGTTATCAGATGATGAGCCGTTATCATCATGTCAAGAGAAAGTCAGTTATCAGATGATGAGCCGTTATCATCATGTCAAGAGAAAGTCAGTTATCAGATGGTGAGCCGGTATCATCATGTCAAGAGAAAGTCAGTTATCAGACGATGAGCCGTTATCATCATGTCAAGAGAAAGTCAGTTATCAGATGATGAGCCGTTATCATCATGTCAAGAGAAAGTCAGTTATCAGATGATGAGCCGTTATCATCATGTCAAGAGAAAGTCAGTTATCAGATGATGAGCCGTTATCATCATGTCAAGAGAAAGTCAGTTATCAGATGATGAGCCGTTATCATCATGTCAAGAGAAAGTCAGTTATCAGATGATGAGCCGTTATCATCATGTCAAGAGAAAGTCAGTTCCGTGACACGCAAACAGCAACACGAACAATGATCCTTTCTATGTGGTTAATTCCTGCATGGCGTGTGTCACAACCTTCTATGTGCTTAATTCCTGCATGTCGTGTGTCACAACCTTCTATGTGCTTAATTCCTGCATGTCGTGTGTCACAACCTTCTATGTGCTTAATTCCTGCATGTCGTGTGTCACAACCTTCTATGTGGTTAATTCCTGCATGTCGTGTGTCACAACTTTCTATGTGCTTAATTCCTGCATGTCGTGTGTCACAACCTTCTATGTGCTTAATTCCTGCATGTCGTGTGTCACAACCTTCTATGTGCTTAATTCCTGCATGTCGTGTGTCACAACCTTCTATGTGCTTAATTCCTGCATGTCGTGTGTCACAACCTTCTATGTGCTTAATTCCTGCATGTCGTGTGTCACAACCTTCTATGTGATTAATTCCTGCATGTCGTGTGTCACAACCTTCTATGTGGTTAATTCCTGCATGTCGTGTGTCACAACTTTCTATGTGCTTAATTCCTGCATGTCGTGTGTCACAACCTTCTATGTGCTTAATTCCTGCATGTCATGTGTCACAACCTTCTATGTGCTTAATTCCTGCATGTCGTGTGTCACAACCTTCTATGTGGTTAATTCCTGCATGTCGTGTGTCACAACTTTCTATGTGCTTAATTCCTGCATGTCATGTGTCACAACCTTCTATGTGCTTAATTCCTGCATGTCGTGTGTCACAACCTTCTATGTGCTTAATTCCTGCATGTCGTGTGTCACAACCTTCTATGTGCTTAATTCCTGCATGTCGTGTGTCACAACCTTCTATGTGCTTAATTCCTGCATGTCGTGTGTCACAACCTTCTATGTGCTTAATTCCTGCATGTCGTGTGTCACAACCTTCTATGTGCTTAATTCCTGCATGTCGTGTGTCACAACCTTCTATGTGCTTAATTCCTGCATGTCGTGTGTCACAACCTTCTATGTGCTTAATTCCTGCATGTCGTGTGTCACAACCTTCTATGTGCTTAATTCCTGCATGTCATGTGTCACAACCTTCTATGTGCTTAATTCCTGCATGTCGTGTGTCACAACCTTCTATGTGGTTAATTCCTGCATGTCGTGTGTCACAACCTTCTATGTGCTTAATTCCTGCATGTCGTGTGTCACAACTTTCTATGTGCTTAATTCCTGCATGTCGTGTGTCACAACCTTCTATGTGCTTAATTCCTGCATGTCATGTGTCACAACCTTCTATGTGCTTAATTCCTGCATGTCGTGTGTCACAACCTTCTATGTGCTTAATTCCTGCATGTCGTGTGTCACAACCTTCTATGTGCTTAATTCCTGCATGTCGTGTGTCACAACTTTCTATGTGCTTAATTCCTGCATGTCGTGTGTCACAACCTTCTATGTGCTTAATTCCTGCATGTCATGTGTCACAACCTTCTATGTGCTTAATTCCTGCATGTCGTGTGTCACAACCTTCTATGTGGTTAATTCCTGCATGTCGTGTGTCACAACCTTCTATGTGATTAATTCCTGCATGTCGTGTGTCACAACCTTCTATGTGCTTAATTCCTGCATGTCGTGTGTCACAACCTTCTATGTGGTTAATTCCTGCATGTCGTGTGTCACAACCTTCTATGTGCTTAATTCCTGCATGTCGTGTGTCACAACCTTCTATGTGCTTAATTCCTGCATGTCGTGTGTCACAACTTTCTATGTGGTTAATTCCTGCATGTCGTGTGTCACAACTTTCTATGTGCTTAATTCCTGCATGTCGTGTGTCACAACCTTCTATGTGCTTAATTCCTGCATGTCGTGTGTCACAACTTTCTATGTGGTTAATTCCTGCATGTCGTGTGTCACAACTTTCTATGTGGTTAATTCCTGCATGTCGTGTGTCACAGCTGTCGCGCCAAAGCGGCGGCAAAAAGTAAAGTGTTTTCAGTCATGACTGGTCAGTCCCTGACACCGCGCACAGTCCGTCTCTCATTCCCCCCCCCCCCCCCCCCACAACAATCAAGTGTTTTCAGTCATGACTGGTCAGTCCCTGACACCGCGCACAGTCCGTCTCTCATTCCCCCCCCCCCCCCCCCCCCCCCCCCACAACAATCAAGTGTCAAAACTTAACACGTGCTTTTTAGAACCTGCTACATGTTTGTGTCAGACCTACACGAAATGAGTGTAGTCTAAACACCGAGACCACCATGTAAACACCGAGACCACCATGTAAACACCGAGACCACCGTGTACACACCGAGACCACCGTGTAAACACCGAGACCACCATGTAAACACCGAGACCACCATGTAAACACCGAGACCACCGTGTACACACCGAGACCACCGTGTACACACCGAGACCACCGTGTAAACACCGAGACCACCATGTAAACACCGAGACCACCATGTAAACACCGAGACCACCGTGTACACACCGAGACCACCGTGTAAACACCGAGACCACCATGTAAACACCGAGACCACCGTGTACACACCGAGACCACCATGTAAACACCGAGACCACCATGTAAACACCGAGACCACCGTGTAAACACCGAGACCACCGTGTACACACCGAGACCACCATGTAAACACCGAGACCACCGTGTACACACCGAGACCACCGTGTAAACACCGAGACCACCATGTAAACACCGAGACCACCGTGTAAACACCGAGACCACCATGTAAACACCGAGACCACCGTGTACACACCGAGACCACCGTGTAAACACCGAGACCACCGTGTAAACACCGAGACCACCGTGTAAACACCGAGACCACCATGTAAACACCGAGACCACCATGTAAACACCGAGACCACCATGTAAACACCGAGACCACCGTGTAAACACCGAGACCACCGTGTAAACACCGAGACCACCATGTAAACACCGAGACCACCGTGTACACACCGAGACCACCATGTAAACACCGAGACCACCATGTAAACACCGAGACCACCGTGTAAACACCGAGACCACCGTGTACACACCGAGACCACCATGTAAACACCGAGACCACCATGTAAACACCGAGACCACCGTGTAAACACCGAGACCACCATGTAAACACCGAGACCACCGTGTAAACACCGAGACCACCATGTAAACACCGAGACCACCGTGTAAACACCGAGACCACCATGTAAACACCGAGACCACCGTGTAAACACCGAGACCACCGTGTAAACACCGAGACCACCGTGTAAACACCGAGACCACCGTGTAAACACCGAGACCACCATGTAAACACCGAGACCACCGTGTACACACCGAGACCACCGTGTACACACCGAGACCACCGTGTAAACACCGAGACCACCGTGTAAACACCGAGACCACCATGTAAACACCGAGACCACCATGTAAACACCGAGACCACCGTGTACACACCGAGACCACCGTGTACACACCGAGACCACCGTGTAAACACCGAGACCACCGTGTAAACAATTCGTCAAAAGTACATTTGTGCTTGTTTTGACCTTGACCAGTTCTCCAACTCATCGTTGTGCATTTTACAGACTGACAACAAATTACGACTGATTGCATTGTCAAATTATCTGTTCTACGCGTTTAAACAAAGAGAAAATCAATTGTGATACAGACTGGTGTGATCGTACAACCCAAAATCCTTGTCTTCATCTTACTGTATTTTTTCTGTTTTTACTTCTTGTTCTATGTGTTGATTTTAAGTTGCCTTGCTTCCGGACGGTCAAGTCCACTTTGTTCACCTGCAAATTATTTTCTCCCCCTTGTACATACACATTGTGTTTGATGCAATAAAAATTCGCCTTCGCCTTCTCTCTCTCTCTCTCTCTCTCTCTCTCTCTCTCTCTCTCTCTCTCTCTCTCTCTCTCTCTCTCTCTCTCTCTCTCTCATCCAGTCTTGTTTTCGACGATTATAAAAAAACTTAAGATGTTGCCCTTAAAAGAAAGATTTAAATCAAATAAAGGCGTGCTCCTTCACAAAATCCTTTCCGGCCATGCACCACGTGCTTTCATTACAAAATTTAAAGCCAAACCAAGCCGAAAATTCAACGTCCCCATTCCGCGGATAGATCTCTTTAAATCAAGTTTAGCTTATTCTGGCAGCGTTTTGTGGAATTCTCTCCCGGAATCAGTTCGAGTCCCAACAAGTCTCAATACTTTCAAAAAACACCTCTCATTACATTTAATGTCAAATTACGAAAAGTCACAGTGATGGAAGACTTCGTTCTGATTATTTTTATATTGATCATATCTGTCCATAAAGCATCAGTGTTTCATAACGCAGGAATGTATGTATAGCCTACAACGTGTATATAGTCCTGTGAATAGTTTTTCTGCCTTTTTATTTTATTTTTATTTTTTACTGTCTTTGATTTGATTTGATCTCTCTCTCTCTCTCTCTCTCTCTCTCTCTCTCTCTCTCTCTCTCTCTCTCTCTCTCTCTCTCTCTCTCTCTCTTTTTTTATTTGTATAAAAGATTATGAAATATTTTTTCAAAAAAAGGGTTGAAGTTATCACTTGTTCGCGCGCCATGTCTTGTTATCAGAATGCGTATTGATTATCAGTTTTAGAACGTGTCCATAAGCAGTCTGCTTCAGTGCTTGTTAACGTTCTTAATGTTGTTACTGTTTATAACGTGTATACAAGAAATTAATAAAATCACGCTTAACCCAAAGCACTGATTTTAAAGTCAACCCCGTATCATTTTACACACTGTAGACACGAAGGTCGAGCACAGTTTGACGCCAATTTAGAGAGACAACAGCTTGTTGACACCAACAGAACGGAACTGGTTTCGGCCTGCGCGCAGTCACACTGTGCACTTTCCCACGACCACCGCAAAGCTCCCTGTCTATTGGCTGCCGAGGATCTCCATATAGGGAAGTCTTCTCCTTATAAGGGCCGATGACGTAGGGAATTCCTGTAGTTGACACATTTTGTGGTTTGACGTCACATCCATCATGCGGGGTTGCCCTAGTACAAAGAAGAGGTTGTGACACGCTAACTATTATATATTGTGTGTGTGTAAATACATAATGTATGTAACGACCCGCGACCTTGGCTAGACGGAAGTTAGCGTTCAAGGAGAGCTGACAGTTGTAGCGAAATTTGATCTTGTTTCTTGTCGGCGGTGACATTATAGCATCTACATCATGCAGTGTGTGTTTGTTCTGCTTTTAATTTTCTCTGCTCGTGATAAACAGCCATCCTTGCTAACTATTTGTAGAACAAGAGCGTGTCACAGGGAATGATCGTGCGTATGTAAGACATTATTTGTATAACTACACCCTCTGCGATTTATTTTTCAAGAGCATGTTATGTAAACAATAAATCGTCGCGCGTGGACATTTTCATAACTAGACTATTAATTATGTTACAAGTGTTTTGGGAAAAGAATCACATAACTAGAATATTTATGTTCCAAGTGTTATTATAGGGAAAAGAATCACATAACTAGACTTTTTATGCACCAAGTGTTATAGGGAAAAGAATCAGAACTTCTACCTATGATCTACCTATCTCCTCCAGAAGTTACAGTCTGTTTATTTCTATTTCTCGATTACTAAATAACAATATCCGCTCGTAGTATACATATTTATCACATGTGAATGAGAATCTACTACTTTAATCCACTTCTGCATGTATTCATTAGGTATGCTTTCAAATTAAACAAATTGTTTTACTTATTTATAGAAGTATAAGCCAGACAAATGAATGTGAAACAAATTAAATAATAATAAACTTATAAAAATTCAAAGTACGTTCTGATTGGTACTATTCATCGGCAAATAGCAGTTTCAGGGCACTCTGTAATTATCAAGAAATGTTTAACTAATATCAATTAATAAGATAAGTTTATTGTGATATTTGTTTGTCTGGTCACTTAAAAGACCATTGGGTCGACATATTTGTGACTGTAACGTAATTTTGTCAATAACAGCGTTTGAACAACTTACCTTTTTTGTTTTTTTATTCTGAGTTTTGGAACGTTGGCAGTCTCTTTGTTTTTGTATTTTAACTAATAAAAACAAGTTTTGTAACTTGCTTGATCCTTAATTGTATCCATGTCTTCACACACTAATCATTTGTCAAATTAACCCACCCCCATCCCCATTATAATATAATGGTAAGGCATGTCTTCGACCACAACAAAACTGCGAAGAAACATCTCTCTCTCTCTCTCCGGCTCTCTCTCTCTCTCTCTCTCTCTCTCTCTCTCTCTCTCTCTCTCTCTCTCTCTCTCTCTCTCTCTCTCTCTCTCTGCACATTGTGTTGCATTCCACCCATTGCACCTCGGTTCGACCGCTCTGCATTCCATACAATGTATTTCTGTATTTTATATGATTGAATTTATATTTTTTTATGTGCGTCTGTCTGTATGTGTTGTATAAAGGACAGGTTGGAAGAATTATAGGCTTTGCCTAAAACCTTTATCCTTTTGTAATAAAGTTCTGAGTCTGAGTCTGAGTCTGAGTCTCTCTTTCTCTCTCTTCAGTTCTTCATACTCAGCACCGCTTCTCCCTCCTATTTGCTTGTTGAAGGCGGTCAGTGTTTTGTAGTTTACACTGCAGCTTTATTATGGTACATTTTATTTGCTAGTATTGGTGGCGGGAAGGGGGGGGGGGGGGCGCCACGTGTGACTGGGCACTCGTTCGGGGGAAGTAACCCGGGCTCAATTCTTGCATTTCTTTGAAGCGAGTCAGTCTCTTATTACTGACTGAGCTGATGCAAAATGAGTGTAGATATATCATTTATCATACATACATACCCGTGAAAGACTGACATCGGTCATAAGATAACAATATCCGACGTTCGAAACCACACGTGTGTCTGTCATATAAATGAGGTCGTGTCAAACTAGTCTGGCAGGTACATGCTTTTCCACTGCTTATGATGCCAAAGTCACCGAGACAAACGTCATTATGGAAACACTTTTGCGCCTGCTGTTTCCCATGGAAGAGTTTGTAGAAATAGCACTGACGTCATGCTACACATTCCGGCGGCTCAAGTGGCGTTTCTTTGCACGTATACGAGGCTTTGGAAGAGAGTCAATCAAGGGTTCGAAAGAAGCGTCTTCAATTTGGTCGCCTCGACTGCGGGACGTTTTGAGTCATTCGTTGCTTTTTCAAATATTGCAAAGATCGCTTTCGCTCGCAGTTCAATATTTAAATAGCAACTCCGGTGTGACGGTAAATCCGACTCAGTGCATGCTAAACTTGACTTGTTTTAATCACTGAGTCAGTCAGTGCATGCTAAACTTGACTTGTTTTAATCACTGAGTCACTCAGTGCATGCTAAACTTGACTTGTTTTAATCACTGAGTCAGTCAGTGCATGCTAAACTTGACTTGTTTTAATCACTGAGTCACTCAGTGCATGCTAAACTTGACTTGTTTTAATCACTGAGTCAGTCAGTGCATGCTAAACTTGACTTGTTTTAATCACTGAGTCAGTCAGTGCATGCTAAACTTGACTTGTTTTAATCACTGAGTCACTCAGTGCATGCTAAACTTGACTTGTTTTAATCACTGAGTCACTCAGTGCATGCTAAACTTGACTTGTTTTAATCACTGAGTCAGTCAGTGCATGCTAAACTTGACTTGTTTTAATCACTGAGTCAGTCAGTGCATGCTAAACTTGACTTGTTTTAATCACTGAGTCAGTCAGTGCATGCTAAACTTGACTTGTTTTAATCACTGAGTCAGTCAGTGCATGCTAAACGTGACTTGTTTTAATCACTGAGTCAGTCAGTGCATGCTAAACTTGACTTGTTTTAATCACTGAGTCACTCAGTGCATGCTAAACTTGACTTGTTTTAATCACTGAGTCAGTCAGTGCATGCTAAACTTGACTTGTTTTAATCACTGAGTCAGTCAGTGCATGCTAAACTTGACTTGTTTTAATCACTGAGTCACTCAGTGCATGCTAAACTTGACTTGTTTTAATCACTGAGTCAGTCAGTGCATGCTAAACTTGACTTGTTTTAATCACTGAGTCAGTCAGTGCATGCTAAACTTGACTTGTTTTAATCACTGAGTCAGTCAGTGCATGCTAAACTTGACTTGTTTTAATCACTGAGTCAGTCAGTGCATGCTAAACTTGACTTGTTTTAATCACTGAGTCAGTCAGTGCATGCTAAACTTGACTTGTTTTAATCACTGAGTCACTCAGTGCATGCTAAACTTGACTTGTTTTAATCACTGAGTCAGTCAGTGCATGCTAAACTTGACTTGTTTTAATCACTGAGTCAGTCAGTGCATGCTAAACTTGACTTGTTTTAATCACTGAGTCAGTCAGTGCATGCTAAACTTGACTTGTTTTAATCACTGAGTCAGTCAGTGCATGCTAAACTTGACTTGTTTTAATCACTGAGTCAGTCAGTGCATGCTAAACTTGACTTGTTTTAATCACTGAGTCAGTCAGTGCATGCTAAACTTGACTTGTTTTAATCACTGAGTCAGTCAGTGCATGCTAAACTTGACTTGTTTTAATCACTGAGTCAGTCAGTGCATGCTAAACTTGACTTGTTTTAATCACTGAGTCACTCAGTGCATGCTAAACTTGACTTGTTTTAATCACTGAGTCAGTCAGTGCATGCTAAACTTGACTTGTTTTAATCACTGAGTCAGTCAGTGCATGCTAAACTTGACTTGTTTTAATCACTGAGTCAGTCAGTGCATGCTAAACTTGACTTGTTTTAATCACTGAGTCAGTCAGTGCATGCTAAACTTGACTTGTTTTAATCACTGAGTCAGTCAGTGCATGCTAAACTTGACTTGTTTTAATCACTGAGTCAGTCAGTGCATGCTAAACTTGACTTGTTTTAATCACTGAGTCAGTCAGTGCATGCTAAACTTGACTTGTTTTAATCACTGAGTCACTCAGTGCATGCTAAACTTGACTTGTTTTAATCACTGAGTCAGTCAGTGCATGCTAAACTTGACTTGTTTTAATCACTGAGTCACTCAGTGCATGCTAAACTTGACTTGTTTTAATCACTGAGTCAGTCAGTGCATGCTAAACTTGACTTGTTTTAATCACTGAGTCAGTCAGTGCATGCTAAACTTGACTTGTTTTAATCACTGAGTCACTCAGTGCATGCTAAACTTGACTTGTTTTAATCACTGAGTCAGTCAGTGCATGCTAAACTTGACTTGTTTTAATCACTGAGTCAGTCAGTGCATGCTAAACTTGACTTGTTTTAATCACTGAGTCAGTCAGTGCATGCTAAACTTGACTTGTTTTAATCACTGAGTCAGTCAGTGCATGCTAAACTTGACTTGTTTTAATCACTGAGTCAGTCAGTGCATGCTAAACTTGACTTGTTTTAATCACTGAGTCAGTCAGTGCATGCTAAACTTGACTTGTTTTAATCACTGAGTCACTCAGTGCATGCTAAACTTGACTTGTTTTAATCACTGAGTCACTCAGTGCATGCTAAACTTGACTTGTTTTAATCACTGAGTCAGTCAGTGCATGCTAAACTTGACTTGTTTTAATCACTGAGTCAGTCAGTGCATGCTAAACTTGACTTGTTTTAATCACTGAGTCACTCAGTGCATGCTAAACTTGACTTGTTTTAATCACTGAGTCACTCAGTGCATGCTAAACTTGACTTGTTTTAATCACTGAGTCACTCAGTGCATGCTAAACTTGACTTGTTTTAATCACTGAGTCACTCAGTGCATGCTAAACTTGACTTGTTTTAATCACTGAGTCACTCAGTGCATGCTAAACTTGACTTGTTTTAATCACTGAGTCACTCAGTGCATGCTAAACTTGACTTGTTTTAATCACTGAGTCAGTCAGTGCATGCTAAACTTGACTTGTTTTAATCACTGAGTCACTCAGTGCATGCTAAACTTGACTTGTTTTAATCACTGAGTCAGTCAGTGCATGCTAAACTTGACTTGTTTTAATCACTGAGTCAGTCAGTGCATGCTAAACTTGACTTGTTTTAATCACTGAGTCACTCAGTGCATGCTAAACTTGACTTGTTTTAATCACTGAGTCACTCAGTGCATGCTAAACTTGACTTGTTTTAATCACTGAGTCACTCAGTGCATGCTAAACTTGACTTGTTTTAATCACTGAGTCACTCAGTGCATGCTAAACTTGACTTGTTTTAATCACTGAGTCACTCAGTGCATGCTAAACTTGACTTGTTTTAATCACTGAGTCACTCAGTGCATGCTAAACTTGACTTGTTTTAATCACTGAGTCAGTCAGTGCATGCTAAACTTGACTTGTTTTAATCACTGAGTCACTCAGTGCATGCTAAACTTGACTTGTTTTAATCACTGAGTCAGTCAGTGCATGCTAAACTTGACTTGTTTTAATCACTGAGTCAGTCAGTGCATGCTAAACTTGACTTGTTTTAATCACTGAGTCAGTCAGTGCATGCTAAACTTGACTTGTTTTAATCACTGAGTCAGTCAGTGCATGCTAAACTTGACTTGTTTTAATCACTGAGTCACTCAGTGCATGCTAAACTTGACTTGTTTTAATCACTGAGTCACTCAGTGCATGCTAAACTTGACTTGTTTTAATCACTGAGTCAGTCAGTGCATGCTAAACGTGACTTGTTTTAATCACTGAGTCAGTCAGTGCATGCTAAACTTGACTTGTTTTAATCACTGAGTCAGTCAGTGCATGCTAAACTTGACTTGTTTTAATCACTGAGTCAGTCAGTGCATGCTAAACTTGACTTGTTTTAATCACTGAGTCAGTCAGTGCATGCTGAACTTGACTTGTTTTAATCACTGAGTCACTCAGTGCATGCTAAACTTGACTTGTTTTAATCACTGAGTCAGTCAGTGCATGCTAAACTTGACTTGTTTTAATCACTGAGTCAGTCAGTGCATGCTAAACTTGACTTGTTTTAATCACTGAGTCAGTCAGTGCATGCTAAACTTGACTTGTTTTAATCACTGAGTCAGTCAGTGCATGCTGAACTTGACTTGTTTTAATCACTGAGTCACTCAGTGCATGCTAAACTTGACTTGTTTTAATCACTGAGTCACTCAGTGCATGCTAAACTTGACTTGTTTTAATCACTGAGTCAGTCAGTGCATGCTAAACTTGACTTGTTTTAATCACTGAGTCAGTCAGTGCATGCTAAACTTGACTTGTTTTAATCACTGAGTCAGTCAGTGCATGCTAAACTTGACTTGTTTTAATCACTGAGTCAGTCAGTGCATGCTAAACTTGACTTGTTTTAATCACTGAGTCACTCAGTGCATGCTAAACTTGACTTGTTTTAATCACTGAGTCACTCAGTGCATGCTAAACTTGACTTGTTTTAATCACTGAGTCAGTCAGTGCATGCTAAACGTGACTTGTTTTAATCACTGAGTCAGTCAGTGCATGCTAAACTTGACTTGTTTTAATCACTGAGTCAGTCAGTGCATGCTAAACTTGACTTGTTTTAATCACTGAGTCAGTCAGTGCATGCTAAACTTGACTTGTTTTAATCACTGAGTCAGTCAGTGCATGCTGAACTTGACTTGTTTTAATCACTGAGTCACTCAGTGCATGCTAAACTTGACTTGTTTTAATCACTGAGTCAGTCAGTGCATGCTAAACTTGACTTGTTTTAATCACTGAGTCAGTCAGTGCATGCTAAACTTGACTTGTTTTAATCACTGAGTCAGTCAGTGCATGCTAAACTTGACTTGTTTTAATCACTGAGTCAGTCAGTGCATGCTAAACTTGACTTGTTTTAATCACTGAGTCAGTCAGTGCATGCTAAACTTGACTTGTTTTAATCACTGAGTCAGTCAGTGCATGCTAAACTTGACTTGTTTTAATCACTGAGTCACTCAGTGCATGCTAAACTTGACTTGTTTTAATCACTGAGTCACTCAGTGCATGCTAAACTTGACTTGTTTTAATCACTGAGTCAGTCAGTGCATGCTAAACTTGACTTGTTTTAATCACTGAGTCAGTCAGTGCATGCTAAACTTGACTTGTTTTAATCACTGAGTCAGTCAGTGCATGCTAAACTTGACTTGTTTTAATCACTGAGTCACTCAGTGCATGCTAAACTTGACTTGTTTTAATCACTGAGTCACTCAGTGCATGCTAAACTTGACTTGTTTTAATCACTGAGTCACTCAGTGCATGCTAAACTTGACTTGTTTTAATCACTGAGTCACTCAGTGCATGCTAAACTTGACTTGTTTTAATCACTGAGTCAGTCAGTGCATGCTAAACTTGACTTGTTTTAATCACTGAGTCAGTCAGTGCATGCTAAACTTGACTTGTTTTAATCACTGAGTCAGTCAGTGCATGCTAAACTTGACTTGTTTTAATCACTGAGTCAGTCAGTGCATGCTAAACTTGACTTGTTTTAATCACTGAGTCAGTCAGTGCATGCTAAACTTGACTTGTTTTAATCACTGAGTCACTCAGTGCATGCTAAACTTGACTTGTTTTAATCACTGAGTCAGTCAGTGCATGCTAAACTTGACTTGTTTTAATCACTGAGTCAGTCAGTGCATGCTAAACTTGACTTGTTTTAATCACTGAGTCACTCAGTGCATGCTAAACTTGACTTGTTTTAATCACTGAGTCAGTCAGTGCATGCTAAACTTGACTTGTTTTAATCACTGAGTCAGTCAGTGCATGCTAAACTTGACTTGTTTTAATCACTGAGTCACTCAGTGCATGCTAAACTTGACTTGTTTTAATCACTGAGTCAGTCAGTGCATGCTAAACTTGACTTGTTTTAATCACTGAGTCACTCAGTGCATGCTAAACTTGACTTGTTTTAATCACTGAGTCAGTCAGTGCATGCTAAACTTGACTTGTTTTAATCACTGAGTCAGTCAGTGCATGCTAAACTTGACTTGTTTTAATCACTGAGTCAGTCAGTGCATGCTAAACTTGACTTGTTTTAATCACTGAGTCAGTCAGTGCATGCTAAACTTGACTTGTTTTAATCACTGAGTCACTCAGTGCATGCTAAACTTGACTTGTTTTAATCACTGAGTCACTCAGTGCATGCTAAACTTGACTTGTTTTAATCACTGAGTCAGTCAGTGCATGCTAAACTTGACTTGTTTTAATCACTGAGTCAGTCAGTGCATGCTAAACTTGACTTGTTTTAATCACTGAGTCAGTCAGTGCATGCTAAACTTGACTTGTTTTAATCACTGAGTCAGTCAGTGCATGCTAAACTTGACTTGTTTTAATCACTGAGTCAGTCAGTGCATGCTAAACTTGACTTGTTTTAATCACTGAGTCAGTCAGTGCATGCTAAACTTGACTTGTTTTAATCACTGAGTCAGTCAGTGCATGCTAAACTTGACTTGTTTTAATCACTGAGTCACTCAGTGCATGCTAAACTTGACTTGTTTTAATCACTGAGTCAGTCAGTGCATGCTAAACTTGACTTGTTTTAATCACTGAGTCAGTCAGTGCATGCTAAACTTGACTTGTTTTAATCACTGAGTCACTCAGTGCATGCTAAACTTGACTTGTTTTAATCACTGAGTCAGTCAGTGCATGCTAAACTTGACTTGTTTTAATCACTGAGTCACTCAGTGCATGCTAAACTTGACTTGTTTTAATCACTGAGTCAGTCAGTGCATGCTAAACTTGACTTGTTTTAATCACTGAGTCAGTCAGTGCATGCTAAACTTGACTTGTTTTAATCACTGAGTCAGTCAGTGCATGCTAAACTTGACTTGTTTTAATCACTGAGTCAGTCAGTGCATGCTAAACTTGACTTGTTTTAATCACTGAGTCAGTCAGTGCATGCTAAACTTGACTTGTTTTAATCACTGAGTCAGTCAGTGCATGCTAAACTTGACTTGTTTTAATCACTGAGTCAGTCAGTGCATGCTAAACTTGACTTGTTTTAATCACTGAGTCAGTCAGTGCATGCTAAACTTGACTTGTTTTAATCACTGAGTCAGTCAGTGCATGCTAAACTTGACTTGTTTTAATCACTGAGTCAGTCAGTGCATGCTAAACTTGACTTGTTTTAATCACTGAGTCAGTCAGTGCATGCTAAACTTGACTTGTTTTAATCACTGAGTCAGTCAGTGCATGCTAAACTTGACTTGTTTTAATCACTGAGTCAGTCAGTGCATGCTAAACTTGACTTGTTTTAATCACTGAGTCAGTCAGTGCATGCTAAACTTGACTTGTTTTAATCACTGAGTCAGTCAGTGCATGCTAAACTTGACTTGTTTTAATCACTGAGTCAGTCAGTGCATGCTAAACTTGACTTGTTTTAATCACTGAGTCAGTCAGTGCATGCTAAACTTGACTTGTTTTAATCACTGAGTCAGTCAGTGCATGCTAAACTTGACTTGTTTTAATCACTGAGTCAGTCAGTGCATGCTAAACTTGACTTGTTTTAATCACTGAGTCAGTCAGTGCATGCTAAACTTGACTTGTTTTAATCACTGAGTCAGTCAGTGCATGCTAAACTTGACTTGTTTTAATCACTGAGTCAGTCAGTGCATGCTAAACTTGACTTGTTTTAATCACTGAGTCAGTCAGTGCATGCTAAACTTGACTTGTTTTAATCACTGAGTCAGTCAGTGCATGCTAAACTTGACTTGTTTTAATCACTGAGTCAGTCAGTGCATGCTAAACTTGACTTGTTTTAATCACTGAGTCAGTCAGTGCATGCTAAACTTGACTTGTTTTAATCACTGAGTCAGTCAGTGCATGCTAAACTTGACTTGTTTTAATCACTGAGTCAGTCAGTGCATGCTAAACTTGACTTGTTTTAATCACTGAGTCAGTCAGTGCATGCTAAACTTGACTTGTTTTAATCACTGAGTCACTCAGTGCATGCTAAACTTGACTTGTTTTAATCACTGAGTCAGTCAGTGCATGCTAAACTTGACTTGTTTTAATCACTGAGTCAGTCAGTGCATGCTAAACTTGACTTGTTTTAATCACTGAGTCAGTCAGTGCATGCTAAACTTGACTTGTTTTAATCACTGAGTCAGTCAGTGCATGCTAAACTTGACTTGTTTTAATCACTGAGTCAGTCAGTGCATGCTAAACTTGACTTGTTTTAATCACTGAGTCAGTCAGTGCATGCTAAACTTGACTTGTTTTAATCACTGAGTCAGTCAGTGCATGCTAAACTTGACTTGTTTTAATCACTGAGTCAGTCAGTGCATGCTAAACTTGACTTGTTTTAATCACTGAGTCAGTCAGTGCATGCTAAACTTGACTTGTTTTAATCACTGAGTCAGTCAGTGCATGCTAAACTTGACTTGTTTTAATCACTGAGTCAGTCAGTGCATGCTAAACTTGACTTGTTTTAATCACTGAGTCAGTCAGTGCATGCTAAACTTGACTTGTTTTAATCACTGAGTCAGTCAGTGCATGCTAAACTTGACTTGTTTTAATCACTGAGTCAGTCAGTGCATGCTAAACTTGACTTGTTTTAATCACTGAGTCAGTCAGTGCATGCTAAACTTGACTTGTTTTAATCACTGAGTCAGTCAGTGCATGCTAAACTTGACTTGTTTTAATCACTGAGTCAGTCAGTGCATGCTAAACTTGACTTGTTTTAATCACTGAGTCAGTCAGTGCATGCTAAACTTGACTTGTTTTAATCACTGAGTCAGTCAGTGCATGCTAAACTTGACTTGTTTTAATCACTGAGTCAGTCAGTGCATGCTAAACTTGACTTGTTTTAATCACTGAGTCAGTCAGTGCATGCTAAACTTGACTTGTTTTAATCACTGAGTCAGTCAGTGCATGCTAAACTTGACTTGTTTTAATCACTGAGTCAGTCAGTGCATGCTAAACTTGACTTGTTTTAATCACTGAGTCAGTCAGTGCATGCTAAACTTGACTTGTTTTAATCACTGAGTCAGTCAGTGCATGCTAAACTTGACTTGTTTTAATCACTGAGTCAGTCAGTGCATGCTAAACTTGACTTGTTTTAATCACTGAGTCAGTCAGTGCATGCTAAACTTGACTTGTTTTAATCACTGAGTCAGTCAGTGCATGCTAAACTTGACTTGTTTTAATCACTGAGTCAGTCAGTGCATGCTAAACTTGACTTGTTTTAATCACTGAGTCAGTCAGTGCATGCTAAACTTGACTTGTTTTAATCACTGAGTCAGTCAGTGCATGCTAAACTTGACTTGTTTTAATCACTGAGTCAGTCAGTGCATGCTAAACTTGACTTGTTTTAATCACTGAGTCAGTCAGTGCATGCTAAACTTGACTTGTTTTAATCACTGAGTCAGTCAGTGCATGCTAAACTTGACTTGTTTTAATCACTGAGTCAGTCAGTGCATGCTAAACTTGACTTGTTTTAATCACTGAGTCAGTCAGTGCATGCTAAACTTGACTTGTTTTAATCACTGAGTCAGTCAGTGCATGCTAAACTTGACTTGTTTTAATCACTGAGTCAGTCAGTGCATGCTAAACTTGACTTGTTTTAATCACTGAGTCAGTCAGTGCATGCTAAACTTGACTTGTTTTAATCACTGAGTCAGTCAGTGAAGGTATATGTTGAGATTATGTGTTTAGCCTACTTTCGTCAAGAAAGTCTTATTAGAAGGACAGAGTCGTGACATGAACCGTTAAGCTCAGACTAATTGAGGTCAAATATGATGTTTGTTGTTGAATGAATATCCTGAACAGGGGCGGATCAGTTGCTTTGTAAGGGGGGGGGGGGGGCACTTTGAATCGAAAGTGAATGTGATGGGCGCGAAGCGCCCGAATTTACTAGGGGGGTCCGGGGGCATGCCCCCCCGAAAAAAAAAATTTGCCCAAAGAAGCAAAATGGTGCCATCTGGTGCCATTTGAACTTAGAAATGGTCATAGAATCAGCATAGAAAAATCTTTTTTTTCTTCTTTTTTTTTCGGGGGGGGGGGGGGGGGGGGGCACGTACCCCCTGTGACCCCCCCCCCCCCCACCTCGTCCGCCCCTGCTGAAGTTGTACAATCCGATCACCGTTCATCTCACGTGCAGAAAGTGACGAGTTAAGTGCAAGGGAGGTGACTCTTACACGACACTTAGGTTTCCAGTGTATCAAAATGGCGTCGAGTGGCGATGACACCCGCAAGCGAACAACAACAAATGGGAATCCTGAACCAGCAGCGCCATTAAACACGCCGTATTATCAGTTTCCACCTCAAGCGGATCGTATGCAATACAAAAATGCCAGGGAATATGCCCAGGCCCTTCGGCCATGGCTGTGGCAGTACTACACAATGTCGGCGATGCAACAGTTTCTGGCGATGTGCCCCCCTCCGTGTTTTCAGACTGCTCAGTTTCCGCACAGCACGCCTGTAACTTCTGGACCAGGATTTCAGCTACAGCAGCCAACTGTACCACCGCCCAGGGCATCCCAAGGGCCAACCATAGCGAATCGACACGCTTCAGCACCTCACCGTTTTCATGGTGAGAAGATGACATTGACTCTGACACTGACACTGAGACAGTAATTATTTTATTGAAGGTGTGGCTGTGACTGACGATGAATGACCACCTGCATTAACCGTGACAGTCGGTGTTGTTCTCACCGTCTGTGTGTACAAACCCAGTATTGTTTAACTCAGTTTTTGATGAATAGGACGGGCGCTTGAGTTCTGTGTCAGTGTGTGTCACTGTGACAAGGCTGACATGCGCACATACATCACTTATGTCACTATGTGTTGACATGTGTAAGAAACTAAAATGATTTATTTGTGTGTTGTGTGTCACCAAAATTCCAAGTGAGTAAAAACTCAAATACACTTCTTTAGACATTGCACCACACATTGAATCGAGTTCTGATTGCCAATGCCATACCTTTTCCAGACCTCTGAACCCAAACGATTTCGCCGTATTTTGTACGCATGATTGTCGAGAATACGCTCAGTACGGTCAGTGGGAAAAAAAAACGACGAGAAAAATTCCTAGACTACTTTTCTTCACAAGCCCATCCTGAAGCCGATCCAGTATTTTGGCACATGATTACATCACTATATTAGCCGCCGTCGAAAAAAATATAATCGGATCGTGTCAATCAATCAAAACAACCAGGCAAACGAAAGTACGGTATTTGGCGAAATCGGCTCCGAGAATAAACAAGTGAAACAAAGAAGAAAAGTGAAAAAGTTTGAAGAAAAATATCACACACACACAATTTGTAACCAACACACACATGTAGTCCCGCCCGGAATAAGCTTTTTTTGGATAATTTACGACTTTTGCGCATATTTCGAGCAGACGAAAACACAACATGGCGGCTCTCGCTCCTCCAACTATCGCGAGACACAAAAAAACAGAAATCTCGCACGCGCGAGATCCTGATACATCCGGTGTTTCTCTGTACGCTTGTCACGACGACTTGTTGACAAACGAAGATTCGCGAAAGAAAGAGAAAAGCGCTGAGTCTTGAGTAGAGAGCTAATAAAGTACCGGTAATCGCTAATCGAGCGAAATGAAAATCCGCGGCGACTTCCATTAGGTGAATGCTATTCAAGTTTAGGTAACGTTTTAGTCGCATCTTTTTATAAGCCGCAATGCGATTTTTTTTTTAAAAGTCGCGGCTTGTAGTCCGTCAAATACGGTATGTACAGTTTTTGTCAGTAAAAATTGAAAAAAGCATTTGTTTTAAATGTATAGGTAAACTTAATTAACGGTGTGACATTGCACATGAGGCATGTTTTAATCATGGATGTGCAAACGCTGTGTGGAGTACGCTCATTTTTTTGAAAATACACCAAGTTTGTTTGAGAATACTCAAAGTGCAAAACAGGTGTTCCCAGGTCTGTTTTTCCTTTCTACCATGGACACGAACAACTGGCGTTCATGATATAATTCAAAATGATATATATAGTGTAACCCCCTTTACAGACCTCCAATAATCTAAGAAATGCTGGTCTTAAAAGGAAGGAGGTCCTTAAAGTAAAAGAGAGTTAAATTAACAAAAGTTATGAACAGATAATCTAAAAAAGAAAGGTCTTGATATAGGAGTTAGGTCTTGATATAGGAGTTAGGTCTTGATATAGGAGTTAGGTCTTTAAATTGGGGGGTCTTTAAAGGGGGGTTCCGCTGTAGCAGTTTTTTCCCGCCCAAAGTTGACAGACAACTAAGACGCCACTTTGATGTTTTGTGTGGCAGGCATAGAGTGCAAGATCCCTTCCTTCTGGAGGAGAGTGTCGGCCGAGCTGATCGATTTCACCATCCTCTTCTACATCAAGCTGGTCGTCACCGTCGTCTTCATGCGCGAGATGGGTTTCATGTCAGTCTTCATCTTACTGTCTTCATCTTACTGTCTTCATGTTGCTGTCTTCATGTTGCTGTCTTCATGTTGCTGTCTTCATGTTGCTGTCTTCATGTTGCTGTCTTCATCTTACTGTCTTCATGTTGCTGTCTTCATGTTGCTGTCTTCATCTTACTGTCTTCATCTTACTGTCTTCATGTTGCTGTCTTCATCTTACTGTCTTCATGTTGCTGTCTTCATGTTGCTGTCTTCATGTTGCTGTCTTCATCTTACTGTCTTCATGTTGCTGTCTTCATGTTGCTGTCTTCATCTTACTGTCTTCATCTTACTGTCTTCATGTTGCTGTCTTCATGTTGCTGTCTTCATGTTGCTGTCTTCATGTTGCTGTCTTCATCTTACTGTCTTCATGTTGCTGTCTTCATGTTGCTGTCTTCATGTTGCTGTCTTCATCTTACTGTCTTCATGTTGCTGTCTTCATGTTGCTGTCTTCATCTTACTGTCTTCATGTTGCTGTCTTCATGTTGCTGTCTTCATGTTGCTGTCTTCATGTTGCTGTCTTCATGTTGCTGTCTTCATGTTGCTGTCTTCATGTTGCTGTCTTCATCTTACTGTCTTCATCTTACTGTCTTCATGTTGCTGTCTTCATGTTGCTGTCTTCATCTTACTGTCTTCATGTTGCTGTCTTCATGTTGCTGTCTTCATGTTGCTGTCTTCATGTTGCTGTCTTCATGTTGCTGTCTTCATGTTGCTGTCTTCATGTTGCTGTCTTCATGTTACTGTCTTCATGTTGCTGTCTTCATGTTGCTGTCTTCATCTTACTGTCTTCATGTTGCTGTCTTCATGTTGCTGTCTTCATCTTACTGTCTTCATCTTACTGTCTTCATGTTGCTGTCTTCATCTTACTGTCTTCATGTTGCTGTCTTCATGTTGCTGTCTTCATGTTGCTGTCTTCATCTTACTGTCTTCATGTTGCTGTCTTCATGTTGCTGTCTTCATCTTACTGTCTTCATCTTACTGTCTTCATGTTGCTGTCTTCATGTTGCTGTCTTCATGTTGCTGTCTTCATGTTGCTGTCTTCATGTTGCTGTCTTCATGTTGCTGTCTTCATCTTACTGTCTTCATCTTACTGTCTTCATGTTACTGTCTTCATGTTGCTGTCTTCATCTTACTGTCTTCATGTTGCTGTCTTCATGTTGCTGTCTTCATGTTGCTGTCTTCATGTTGCTGTCTTCATGTTGCTGTCTTCATGTTGCTGTCTTCATCTTACTGTCTTCATGTTGCTGTCTTCATGTTGCTGTCTTCATCTTACTGTCTTCATGTTGCTGTCTTCATGTTGCTGTCTTCATCTTACTGTCTTCATCTTGCTGTCTTCATGTTGCTGTCTTCATCTTACTGTCTTCATCTTACTGTCTTCATGTTGCTGTCTTCATCTTACTGTCTTCATGTTGCTGTCTTCATGTTGCTGTCTTCATGTTGCTGTGTTCATCTTACTGTCTTCATGTTGCTGTCTTCATGTTGCTGTCTTCATCTTACTGTCTTCATCTTACTGTCTTCATGTTGCTGTCTTCATCTTACTGTCTTCATCTTACTGTCTTCATCTTACTGTCTTCATGTTGCTGTCTTCATGTTGCTGTCTTCATGTTGCTGTCTTCATGTTGCTGTCTTCATGTTGCTGTCTTCATGTTGCTGTCTTCATCTTACTGTCTTCATGTTGCTGTCTTCATGTTGCTGTCTTCATGTTGCTGTCTTCATGTTGCTGTCTTCATCTTACTGTCTTCATCTTACTGTCTTCATCTTACTGTCTTCATGTTGCTGTCTTCATGTTGCTGTCTTCATGTTGCTGTCTTCATGTTGCTGTCTTCATGTTGCTGTCTTCATGTTGCTGTCTTCATGTTGCTGTCTTCATGTTGCTGTCTTCATGTTGCTGTCTTCATGTTGCTGTCTTCATGTTGCTGTCTTCATGTTGCTGTCTTCATGTTGCTGTCTTCATGTTGCTGTCTTCATGTTGCTGTCTTCATCTTACTGTCTTCATGTTGCTGTCTTCATCTTACTGTCTTCATGTTGCTGTCTTCATGTTGCTGTCTTCATGTTGCTGTCTTCATGTTGCTGTCTTCATCTTACTGTCTTCATGTTGCTGTCTTCATGTTGCTGTCTTCATGTTGCTGTCTTCATCTTACTGTCTTCATGTTGCTGTCTTCATGTTGCTGTCTTCATGTTGCTGTCTTCATGTTGCTGTCTTCATGTTGCTGTCTTCATGTTGCTGTCTTCATGTTGCTGTCTTCATGTTGCTGTCTTCATCTTACTGTCTTCATGTTGCTGTCTTCATGTTGCTGTCTTCATGTTGCTGTCTTCATCTTACTGTCTTCATGTTGCTGTCTTCATGTTGCTGTCTTCATGTTGCTGTCTTCATCTTACTGTCTTCATGTTGCTGTCTTCATCTTACTGTCTTCATGTTGCTGTCTTCATGTTGCTGTCTTCATCTTACTGTCTTCATGTTGCTGTCTTCATGTTGCTGTCTTCATGTTGCTGTCTTCATGTTGCTGTCTTCATCTTACTGTCTTCATGTTGCTGTCTTCATGTTGCTGTCTTCATCTTACTGTCTTCATGTTGCTGTCTTCATGTTGCTGTCTTCATCTTACTGTCTTCATGTTGCTGTCTTCATGTTGCTGTCTTCATGTTGCTGTCTTCATCTTACTGTCTTCATGTTGCTGTCTTCATGTTGCTGTCTTCATCTTACTGTCTTCATGTTGCTGTCTTCATGTTGCTGTCTTCATGTTGCTGTCTTCATGTTGCTGTCTTCATGTTGCTGTCTTCATGTTGCTGTCTTCATCTTACTGTCTTCATGTTGCTGTCTTCATGTTGCTGTCTTCATCTTACTGTCTTCATGTTGCTGTCTTCATGTTGCTGTCTTCATGTTGCTGTCTTCATGTTGCTGTCTTCATGTTGCTGTCTTCATGTTGCTGTCTTCATCTTACTGTCTTCATGTTGCTGTCTTCATGTTGCTGTCTTCATCTTACTGTCTTCATGTTGCTGTCTTCATGTTGCTGTCTTCATGTTGCTGTCTTCATGTTGCTGTCTTCATGTTGCTGTCTTCATGTTGCTGTCTTCATCTTACTGTCTTCATGTTGCTGTCTTCATGTTGCTGTCTTCATCTTACTGTCTTCATGTTGCTGTCTTCATGTTGCTGTCTTCATGTTGCTGTCTTCATGTTGCTGTCTTCATGTTGCTGTCTTCATGTTGCTGTCTTCATCTTACTGTCTTCATGTTGCTGTCTTCATGTTGCTGTCTTCATCTTACTGTCTTCATGTTGCTGTCTTCATGTTGCTGTCTTCATCTTACTGTCTTCATGTTGCTGTCTTCATCTTACTGTCTTCATGTTGCTGTCTTCATCTTACTGTCTTCATGTTGCTGTCTTCATGTTGCTGTCTTCATGTTGCTGTCTTCATGTTGCTGTCTTCATCTTACTGTCTTCATGTTGCTGTCTTCATGTTGCTGTCTTCATGTTGCTGTCTTCATCTTACTGTCTTCATGTTGCTGTCTTCATGTTGCTGTCTTCATGTTGCTGTCTTCATCTTACTGTCTTCATGTTACTGTCTTCATGTTGCTGTCTTCATGTTGCTGTCTTCATGTTGCTGTCTTCATCTTACTGTCTTCATCTTACTGTCTTCATGTTGCTGTCTTCATGTTGCTGTCTTCATGTTGCTGTCTTCATGTTGCTGTCTTCATCTTACTGTCTTCATGTTGCTGTCTTCATCTTACTGTCTTCATGTTGCTGTCTTCATGTTGCTGTCTTCATGTTGCTGTCTTCATCTTACTGTCTTCATGTTGCTGTCTTCATGTTGCTGTCTTCATCTTACTGTCTTCATCTTACTGTCTTCATGTTGCTAACTCTGTCTTCATGTTGCTGTCTTCATGTTACCAACTCTTGTCTTCATGATACTCACTCTGTTTTCATGTTATTAACTCTGTAGAAGACTTGTCACAGGTTATTTTTGTGTTACAGGGTCACTCAGTAGTCTCCCTTTTACAGCAGCTTCTCTACACTGACAGAGTTGTCTGACAGTCTTTGCGTTTATCTAGCAGTTGTTATTGGGCTATTCATTTAGCTCTAAAATCTCTCCTGTTCAGTCTACATTGACCAAATTTATAATACCTAATCGCACACACACACACACACAGACACAGACACATACACGCAAATACAAACACACACACGCACACACACACTTGACGTGACATATTCCTGTGACACCGACAGGGATGACATCCTGGACTACGAGTTCCTGGAGAACCTGGAGGACATTGACTACGACCGAGCGTTCGCCATCACCTCCGAGGTCATCGCCATGGAAATCGTCAACCGCCTTCTGATCACCGTCTTTGAGGTCAGCACTTTCTCTCAATATGTGTGTGTGTGTGTGTGTGTGTGTGTGTGTGTGTGTGTGTGTGTGTGTGTGTGTGTGTGTGTGTGTCAACCGCCTTCTGATCACTCTGTGTGTGTGTGTGTGTGTGTGTGTGTGTGTGTGTGTGTGTGTGTGACTTAGCCTTGAAACTTATTGTTACTGAAGGAGTATCGGCCACATGTGATTTTCACAGCTTTTTCTAAGCTAATTAAACATGAAGGGTCAGTGTGACTACATCTGCAGCATTTCTAGGAATTAGAATAAACTAACCCAGAAATGCATTCGGCAGACTGACAGTCATGCTCATATATAAACCAAAACGATGTGATTAAAACACTTAGGCCAAAAAAAAAAAATAGGTCTGTTTACGGTAACATAGGCCCAAAAAAATAGGGTCGGCAGGTCGGGATTTTTTTTTTTGTTTTTTTTTTTTTTTTCCAAAAAACAATATTTTTACGTTATTTTGCCAAAAAAACAAGATTTTTTTTTTTTTTTTTTTTTCCCAAATGCCAAAAAAAAGTCTAGGGTCGCGCGAAAAAACTAGGGTCGGTCGGGTTACCGTAAACAGACTTTTTTTGTTTTTTGGCCTTAAACAACAAATTGTAACTGGTGTATTTCAGACAATGTGTTTGCGACGCGGGATCGGCACGGTAGGGGGAGCAACTCCAGGCAAGCGACTGATGGGTCTGCGCGTGTTGTCGTGCAGTGAGCTACAGGACCTGGGACACGACAGGATACTGGTCGCGCCCGCCACCGACATCGGCTGGTTTAGGTACAGTTCAACCCCCTCAGAAGACCTCCAAAAATGCGAGAAAATTGGGTCCTTAAAAAGAGCAAGTCTTAGAACAAGGGTTAATGTCTCAAAGGTTATGAATTACTTATATATGAAAAACAAGGTCTTAGGAAGGGTTAAGTCTTAAATTGGGGGGGGGGGGGGGGGGGGTGTCTTAAAATGGGGGTCCCACTCCACTTGTTGGTGTGTGTGTGTGTGTGTGTGTGTGTGTGTGTGTGTGTACATCTAACTCTCTGTCTGTAGACAGCAAACACTGTAAGGCATTGAGCATCAGCCTCTCAAAAACAACAGAATGTTAGCGGTGTTTGTTTTGTAGCTTCCTGCATGCATACCTCGTTGTGGGAGGTCCTGCCTATCTCTCATATGTTGTATTAGCCATCAGTGTGCTTGCATAAGACAAGAAAAGGCGTCATAAATCTTTCGCTATATCAAGAGAAATGCATACATGAGAGAGAGAATGAGAGGCAACGGTCACTAAATTCAGTGGGATGAGAGAGAGAATGCAAGAGGCAACGGTCACTAAATTCAGTGGGATGAGAGAGAGAATGCAAGAGGAGACGGTCACTAAATTCAGTGGGATGAGAGAGAGAATGAGAGGCAACAGTCACTAAATTCAGTGGGATGAGAGAGAGAATGCAAGAGGCAACGGTCACTAAATTCAGTGGGATGAGAGAGAGAATGCAAGAGGCAACAGTCACTAAATTCAGTGGGATGAGAGAGAGAATGAGAGGCAACGGTCACTAAATTCAGTGGGATGAGAGAGAGAATGAGAGGCAACGGTCACTAAATTCAGTGGGATGAGAGAGAGAATGAGAGGCAACGGTCACTAAATTCAGTGGGATGAGAGAGAGAATGAGAGGCAACGGTCACTAAATTCAGTGGGATGAGAGAGAGAATGAGAGGCAACAGTCACTAAATTCAGTGGGATGAGAGAGAGAATGAGAGGCAACGGTCACTAAATTCAGTGGGATGAGAGAGAGAATGAGAGGCAACGGTCACTAAATTCAGTGGGATGAGAGAGAGAATGAGAGGCAACAGTCACTAAATTCAGTGGGATGAGAGAGAGAATGCAAGAGGCAACAGTCACTAAATTCAGTGGGATGAGAGAGAGAATGAGAGGCAACGGTCACTAAATTCAGTGGGATGAGAGAGAGAATGAGAGGCAACAGTCACTAAATTCAGTGGGATGAGAGAAAGAATGCAAGAGGCAACTGTCACTAAATTCAGTGGGATGAGAGAGAGAATGAGAGGCAACGGTCACTAAATTCAGTGGGATGAGAGAGAGAATGAGAGGCAACGGTCACTAAATTCAGTGGGATGAGAGAGAGAATGAGAGGCAACGGTCACTAAATTCAGTGGGATGAGAGAGAGAATGCAAGAGGCAACAGTCACTAAATTCAGTGGGATGAGAGAGAGAATGAGAGGCAACGGTCACTAAATTCAGTGGGATGAGAGAGAGAATGAGAGGCAACGGTCACTAAATTCAGTGGGATGAGAGAGAGAATGAGAGGCAACGGTCACTAAATTCAGTGGGATGAGAGAGAGAATGAGAGGCAACGGTCACTAAATTCAGTGGGATGAGAGAGAGAATGAGAGGCAACAGTCACTAAATTCAGTGGGATGAGAGAGAGAATGAGAGGCAACGGTCACTAAATTCAGTGGGATGAGAGAGAGAATGAGAGGCAACGGTCACTAAATTCAGTGGGATGAGAGAGAGAATGAGAGGCAACAGTCACTAAATTCAGTGGGATGAGAGAGAGAATGCAAGAGGCAACAGTCACTAAATTCAGTGGGATGAGAGAGAGAATGAGAGGCAACAGTCACTAAATTCAGTGGGATGAGAGAGAGAATGCAAGAGGCAACAGTCACTAAATTCAGTGGGATGAGAGAGAGAATGAGAGGCAACAGTCACTAAATTCAGTGGGATGAGAGAGAGAATGAGAGGCAACGGTCACTAAATTCAGTGGGATGAGAGAGAGAATGAGAGGCAACAGTCACTAAATTCAGTGGGATGAGAGAGAATGAGAGGCAACAGTCACTAAATTCAGTGGGATGAGAGAGAATGAGAGGCAACAGTCACTAAATTCAGTGGGATGAGAGAGAGAATGCAAGAGGCAACAGTCACTAAATTCAGTGGGATGAGAGAGAGAATGAGAGGCAACGGTCACTAAATTCAGTGGGATGAGAGAGAGAATGAGAGGCAACAGTCACTAAATTCAGTGGGATGAGAGAAAGAATGCAAGAGGCAACGGTCACTAAATTCAGTGGGATGAGAGAGAGAATGAGAGGCAACGGTCACTAAATTCAGTGGGATGAGAGAGAGAATGAGAGGCAACGGTCACTAAATTCAGTGGGATGAGAGAGAATGAGAGGCAACGGTCACTAAATTCAGTGGGATGAGAGAGAGAATGAGAGGCAACAGTCACTAAATTCAGTGGGATGAGAGAGAGAATGAGAGGCAACGGTCACTAAATTCAGTGGGATGAGAGAGAGAATGAGAGGCAACAGTCACTAAATTCAGTGGGATGAGAGAGAGAATGAGAGGCAACGGTCACTAAATTCAGTGGGATGAGAGAGAGAATGAGAGGCAACAGTCACTAAATTCAGTGGGATGAGAGAGAGAATGAGAGGCAACGGTCACTAAATTCAGTGGGATGAGAGAGAGAATGAGAGGCAACAGTCACTAAATTCAGTGGGATATGAGAGAGAATGAGAGGCAACGGTCACTAAATTCAGTGGGATGAGAGAGAGAATGAGAGGCAACAGTCACTAAATTCAGTGGGATGAGAGAGAGAATGAGAGGCAACAGTCACTAAATTCAGTGGGATGAGAGAGAGAATGAGAGGCAACGGTCACTAAATTCAATCGGATTCAGTGCACATGAAAGCGTGTCAGTTAACATGATTATAGCCGTCCAGCCCTGCATGCGGTCAGAAGACAAGGAGAGCGTGTCAGGTAACATGATTATAGCCGTCCAGCCCTGCATGCGGTCAGAAGACAAGGAGAGCGTGTCAGTTAACATGATTATAGCCGTCCAGCCCTGCATGCGGTCAGAAGACAAGGAGAGTGTGTCAGTTAACATGATTATAGCCGTCCAGCCCTGCATGCGGTCAGAAGACAAGGAGAGCGTGTCAGTTAACATGATTATAGCCGTCCAGCCCTGCATGCGGTCAGAAGACAAGGAGAGCGTGTCAGTTAACATGATTATAGCCGTCCAGCCCTGCATGCGGTCAGAAGACAAGGAGAGCGTGTCAGTTAACATGATTATAGCCGTCCAGCCCTGCATGCGGTCAGAAGACAAGGAGAGCGTGTCAGTTAACATGATTATAGCCGTCCAGCCCTGCATGCGGTCAGAAGACAAGGAGAGCGTGTCAGTTAACATGATTATAGCCGTCCAGCCCTGCATGCGGTCAGAAGACAAGGAGAGCGTGTCAGTTAACATGATTATAGCCGTCCAGCCCTGCATGCGGTCAGAAGACAAGGAGAGCGTGTCAGTTAACATGATTATAGCCGTCCAGCCCTGCATGCCGTCAGAAGACAAGGAGAGCGTGTCAGTTAACATGATTATAGCCGTCCAGCCCTGCATGCCATCAGAAGACAAGGAGAGCGTGTCAGTTAACATGATTATAGCCGTCCAGACCTGCATGCCGTCAGAAGACAAGGAGAGCGTGTCAGTTAACATGATTATAGCCGTCCAGACCTGCATGCCGTCAGAAGACAAGGAGAGCGTGTCAGTTAACATGATTATAGCCGTCCAGCCCTGCATGCGGTCAGAAGACAAGGAGAGCGTGTCAGTTAACATGATTATAGCCGTCCAGCCCTGCATGCGGTCAGAAGACAAGGAGAGCGTGTCAGTTAACATGATTATAGCCGTCCAGCCCTGCATGCGGTCAGAAGACAAGGAGAGCGTGTCAGTTAACATGATTATAGCCGTCCAGCCCTGCATGCCGTCAGAAGACAAGGAGAGCGTGTCAGTTAACATGATTATAGCCGTCCAGCCCTGCATGCCATCAGAAGACAAGGAGAGCGTGTCAGTTAACATGATTATAGCCGTCCAGACCTGCATGCCCTCAGAAGACAAGGAGAGCGTGTCAGTTAACATGATTATAGCCGTCCAGCCCTGCATGCGGTCAGAAGACAAGGAGAGCGTGTCAGTTAACATGATTATAGCCGTCCAGCCCTGCATGCGGTCAGAAGACAAGGAGAGCGTGTCAGTTAACATGATTATAGCCGTCCAGCCCTGCATGCCGTCAGAAGACAAGGAGAGCGTGTCAGTTAACATGATTATAGCCGTCCAGCCCTGCATGCCGTCAGAAGACAAGGAGAGCGTGTCAGTTAACATGATTATAGCCGTCCAGACCTGCATGCCGTCAGAAGACAAGGAGAGCGTGTCAGTTAACATGATTATAGCCGTCCAGCCCTGCATGCGGTCAGAAGACAAGGAGAGCGTGTCAGTTAACATGATTATAGCCGTCCAGCCCTGCATGCGGTCAGAAGACAAGGAGAGCGTGTCAGTTAACATGATTATAGCCGTCCAGCCCTGTATGCGGTCAGAAGACAAGGAGAGCGTGTCAGTTAACATGATTATAGCCGTCCAGCCCTGCATGCGGTCAGAAGACAAGGAGAGCGTGTCAGTTAACATGATTATAGCCGTCCAGCCCTGCATGCGGTCAGAAGACAAGGAGAGCGTGTCAGTTAACATGATTATAGCCGTCCAGCCCTGCATGCGGTCAGAAGACAAGGAGAGCGTGTCAGTTAACATGATTATAGCCGTCCAGCCCTGCATGCGGTCAGAAGACAAGGAGAGTGTGTCAGTTAACATGATTATAGCCGTCCAGCCCTGTATGCGGTCAGAAGACAAGGAGAGCGTGTCAGTTAACATGATTATAGCCGTCCAGCCCTGCATGCGGTCAGAAGACAAGGAGAGCGTGTCAGTTAACATGATTATAGCCGTCCAGCCCTGCATGCGGTCAGAAGACAAGGAGAGCGTGTCAGTTAACATGATTATAGCCGTCCAGCCCTGCATGCGGTCAGAAGACAAGGAGAGCGTGTGTTTGTGGTTTTCTGTTTTACCACATGAGAGCACAGCAAATTCAGGATCCTACTTTTGAAAACCTACTTCTTAAGTGTGAATTTATGTTGTGGTTTTATTTACATTCAGTTATTGTTGTTGTTGTGTTATGTGTGCAGACTGTTGACCCGCCACTATTTTGGAGTAACTTATTACTATTTGACAGGATTGGGGGGGGGGGGGGGGAGGGGGGGGGGGGGGGGAGGGGGGGGGGGGGGAATACTCCATTTGAGTTCAGACTACGATTTTCACATGTGCTTCAACTAAGGTTTGTGTTACTAATGTTGTTGTTTGTAACCACTGGGTTACTATTTTGGTCATCAGATTACTATTTTTTGACTTGACCATTCCTCTTGTCAAGTTTTGGGGGTAAACAGGTCCGTGTGTGTAAGACCAGTGCGTGTTGTGTGCAGTGCCTTCATTCGTTCGGCCATCAAGAACTTCACCATCGCCTTCTTCTTCCCAGCATGCCTCACTGTCTTCATGTTCAAACACAACCGCGCCGCCTACGACGTCCTGTCCAACACCGTCGTCGTGGAGACGGAGGAGCTGTGAAACTAGTGAAGCATGAAGGTCAACTCGCTGAGACAGTGTCCGGTGTCCAGAGTGTCAAGTCAGAAAACATTGTCAAGTGTGAAATGTGAAATGTGAAGTCAAGTGTCAAGTGTGAAATGTGAAGTCAAGTGTGAAGTGTGAAATGTGAAGTCAAGTGTGAAGTGTGAAATGTGAAAGACGTGTGAGGATGTGTTCTTCGTGTGCTGATAGACAGCGTGTGAAGCGGGCTGTGTGAGAGGTCACGAGGTGTACAGTATTCATCTATCATTATTGTTATCATCATTGTCATTATTGTTACTATTATTGTGGTATTAACCTAGTGCAGAAAGGGCTGTGTCAACTGGCATGACTGTGAAATTTTGGTGTGAGTGATTGTCAATAAAAATGGGGGAGGTGTGTCGGGGGGGGGGGGGGAGAGGGGGGGGGGGGGGATGCAGTAGGGCAAACAAGTGAGACCTGGACATTTACACTGGTGTTTACACACATTACCAATGTCATGTCTGCTGGATTTCTACAGGTCTTTTTTTTTTATAAAGGAGAGTGAAATGCAGCTATTTTCAATAGAAAACTTGTTAGAAGTTATTTGACACAGTTGAGAAGGTAATGAATCCAGAGATAGACTAGACACTTGTTTTTGGAATTTTCGTAAGTGAAGGGAAGTAACTCTTCTAGATTACTGCCTTGGGGATGCTTTCTGTTGGGGCAAGTTACCTGCCCTTGAATGTCATTCCTGCCATGAGCTGTCGGGGGCTGTTGCTACATTTTGATTTGACGGCCATCTTGAATTGCTACCATGGCAACCAGCCATCACATAAAAAGAGTTTTTACATTTTCTTAGAAGTTTGATTGAGTATTTTAATTATAAACCCGGTTTGTACCAAAGAGTTATGAAACAAAAGAAATCTAAACTGCCACTAGCCGTGCCATATTTGAAAAGACAGAAAGATTACACGCAGGGAACAACAGTATTGCTGTTGAGTGGTGCAGTGTGTGAAAGTAGAAAGTAACGGTGGCAACGTTCATGAGTGTTTCCAGGGGTGATGTTTGACATTTTCAATGTCCTGTCAGTGGTTAGGCTGTGATGCTTCAGAATAAATGGTTCTCAGTTTGTGTATGTAAGTATATTTAAAATCACTTTCTCTTTTTGTTGTTGTCGTGGTGACAGAAAAAGCACAGAATGTTTTGTTGTTGTCGTGGTGACAGAAAAAGCACAGAATGTTTTGTTGTTGTCGTGGTGACAGAAAAAGCACACAATGTTTTGTTGTTGTCGTGGTGACAGAAAAAGCACAGAATGTTTTGTTGTTGTCGTGGTGACAGAAAAAGCACACAATGTTTTGTTGTTGTCGTGGTGACAGAAAAAGCACAGAATGTTTTGTTGTTGTCGTGGTGACAGAAAAAGCACAGAATGTTTTGTTGTTGTCGTGGTGACAGAAAAAGCACAGAATGTTTTGTTGTTGTCGTGGTGACAGAAAAAGCACAGAATGTTTTGTTGTTGTCGTGGTGACAGAAAAAGCACACAATGTTTTGTTCCTCTGAAATCAGAAAATGCACAAAGATACATGTATTGTTCATGGAAAAAACCCTTTCCGGCAGTTCAGAATGGTTGATAAAAAAACAAAACCTGTTGAGATCACATAGACACTGTGCCAGCAGTTGCCCGGTGTTGACAGATTCTCCTGCACTGTTTGTGGAGACCAACCACCCAAACCCTGACCTTTTCAATTGTTTCACAAAACTGTCCACACTCAATGGTACAATTAGACTTTGTCTTGATGTGTGTGTGTGTGTGTTTTGTGTGTGTGTGTGTGTGTGTGTGTGTGTGTGTGTGTGTGTGTGTGTGTGTTGTACAGTGTAACATGCAAATTGGTACTGCATTAATCTTGATGAGAACTTTTCCTTTCACCCTTCTTCATAGACTTTACATTGTGTGTGTGTTTTGTGTGTGTTTTGTGTGTGTTCTGTGTGTGTGTGCGCAGGGGGTGTGTGTGTTTTGTGTGTGTGTGTGTGTGTGTGTGTGTGTACATGAATGGTAGTCTCCCTTCAGTCTAGTCCGTGTGGTGCTCAGCTCAAAGCAAACTCTGTGTAATACGTGTCTCACTGATGTGTCGTCTGCTTTCTTAGCATTGGTTACCTCCCCTGCCCCAGTGAGGGAGTGTGTGGGATGGGGAGAACGTTGTTAAAGGTATACGCCATGCCTCAAGTCAACACAAAATCCTTTAAGGTCTTTAACATTGATATTTTGTGGCTGTAGTATAATAAGAGCGAACACCAAAGAAGAAGTATCCTACAAAAAAAATCTATTCTCAAACGATCCTCCCTTCCTAAAAGTATCCTTAATATTTGTGACTTTGACACTTTCTTTGTACAGTGTGTGTGATTGTGTGTGTGTGTGTGTGTGTGTGTGTGTGTGTGTGTGTGTGTGATTGTGTGTGTGTGTGTGTGTGTGTGTGTGTGTGTGATTGTGTGTGACAGAGCCTTGTGTAAAATGACACCAGTGACGCAAATCTGTGATTCCTGTATAACTGTGAAACTCTGACATGTATGAAGATCTTTTCGTCATTGCCTATCTTTTTAATATAATAATAATAATAATAAAGTGTATTTATATTGCGCCTATCCCTTACAAAAAACAAAAATATTTGGCTCTAAGCGCATTACAACATGTGAAGGACTTGGTACAATCAAGTCTGACAAATACAACAGCACAATATTTTTGTCTAGTGTTTGGTATTAAATGTAGCACATATCTTTTTTTTTTAAAATCAGTGGTCATTCTTTTTTCACATTGTTCAATACCTGTTCTCATTTTTTTTTTTTTTTAAATAGCAGACTATGTATAATGTTTGTTCTGCTTACACTATACCAAATGTATGTTACGTAACGATACTCTTAGCTTGGTCTCTGAATTGAAATGGCATATGGATCACTGAAACTAAAAACCAGAAAGTTGAAGACTGTCTATGGAAACCATATCATATTCAGATAATAAAGCTTCTATGTATTCATTTTTGTATTCAGTTATTGTGTACATTGATATGATCTCTAATTATTGAGTTATTTATTTGCAGTATTTGTATAATATTCTTCAGTGAAAGGAATTGATCTTGTAGAGTAGGACCATGGACCAGACAGTGATGGACAGAGTAGGACCAGACAGTGATGGACAGCTGCAGAATCACACGACTGATCACAAAGACAAGTCCATTACTGTTTCTGGTCAGATCGCATGTATACCCTTTCAAAGCCGTTAAGGACTGGGCAGGAAAATGTATACAATCTTCAAAATATTGTTTAAAATCAAGGGTCCAATATTGTTTTTGCAACTTGCCTTGTTTAGAATCCACAAAAGAACTTTAAGTGTTGTCGTGGAAACATTTTGGGCAGACAGTTTATCGCGCCATACTATGGGCGTGGAAAGTTTTGGGCAGACAGTTTATCGCACCATACTATGGGCGTGGAAAGTTTTGGGCAGACAGTTTATCGCGCCATACTATGGGCGTGGAAAGTTTTGGGCAGACAGTTTATCGCGCCATACTATGGGCGTGGAAAGTTTTGGGCAGACAGTTTATCGCGTCATACTATGGGCGTGGAAAGTTTTGGGCAGACAGTTTATCGCGCCATACTATGGGCGTGGAAAGTTTTGGGCAGACAGTTTATCGCACCATACTATGGGCGTGGAAAGTTTTGGGCAGACAGTTTATCGCGCCATACTATGGGCGTGGAAAGTTTTGGGCAGACAGTTTATCGCGCCATACTATGGGAGTGGAAAGTTTTGGGCAGACAGTTTATCGCGCCATACTATGGGCGTGAAAAGTGTTGGGCAGACAGTTTATCGCGCCATACTATGGGCGTGGAAAGTTTTGCTGTTGGGGGAAAAGGAGGTGGTTTTCAAAGTTCTATGAAATAGGTCCAGAACATGCCTGGACAAATACCTGTGATGCACACACTACAATAGGCCCAGAACATGCCTGGACAAATATCTGTGATGCACACACTACAACAGGGTCCTGGGCTTGAACGGTGCTCAGCAGTTTGTGTTTAAAATCTGACACACTGATTAAAAAATGCACTCTAACATTAACAACATGACCGGCAGCTCAGGTGGTAGAGCACTGGACTTGTGATCAGAAGGTCGCAGGTTCGAACTATTCGGGCCGGGACGAACACGAGTCAACTTCATGTGCAGACCCAGAGACAGAAGCCATGTCCCACCCCCGTGTCGCCACAATGGCACGTAAAAGACCTTGGTCATTCTGCCATAAGTGCAGGTGGCTGAATACACCTAAACACGCAGACACCTGGGTAGTGCGACTCAGTTGCTGCTAGCTTTTCACTGCAAGGAAGCGACCTGAATTTCCCAGCGATGGGACAATAAATTAAGTAATAAAAATGAAAATGCCTCCATAGCTAAATAAGACACATTTTCTGACGGGTCCTTAATTTGTTTTGAAGAGTATATGCTTACATGCTCTTGCAGAATGTGTTGGTTAGACTTGATGTTGAATGTCCTTACCTCCGTGAAAAATGACACCTGTAATAAATACTTTTGTTGGCAAAAAGATATTGTTGTTAGATCTGCATGTCTCACGAGTGACCTCAGTATGTGTACTTGGAATGCTACTACAGAACCATTATGTATCGTGCGAGTCTATAGTGTATTGTGTGATTATATACACTTTTTGTCTTGTGGAAGAATGTTCCAAGTCGCCAATAATATTATGTGTGTGTTTTGTGCTAGTGTTGAAATGATGTCAGTGCTAGTGTTGAAATGATGTCAGTGCTAGTGTTGAAATGATGTCAGTGCTTGTGTTGAAATGATGTCAGTGCTAGTGTTGAAATGATGTCAGTGATAGTGTTGAAATGATGTCAGTGATAGTGTTGAAATGATGTCAGTGATAGTGTTGAAATGATGTCAGTGATAGTGTTGAAATGATGTCAGTGATAGTGTTGAAATGATGTCAGCGATAGTGTAGGTCCTCAAAGAATGTAATGCTTTGAATTAATTTCACATAGTGTTTCTGCCATGAGGAATACAGACCAGGTAACTGAAGCTATGTGCTAGTGTTGAAATCACGGTGTCAGTGATAAGTGTACGTCTTCAAGTGTTTGATGTCAATGACTTGATTTCACACGGTGTTTCTGCCACGAGGAATCTAGACCAGGTAACTTAAACTATGCGCAAGTCTTATTCACGGTGTTTCTGCCACGAGGAATCCAGCCCAGTTTACAGAAAGGTTACAACTGTTCAGACTGCAGCAAATGTAAGATGTATCTGTCTGCTGCATTCTGTCCTGCATAAAAAATCAGCGGGAAAAAATTGAAATGAAATTTAAAGTGATTCTGTGAGATGATATTCACCATACTGGGACTGTTTTATTCATTGGAATAACTCTGAATTTATAATGATCTGCATGGTACATGTAGAGTATCTTTTGCATTTACTTTACATACTGAGCTCATTCACACACAAAGAGAGAGAGAGAGAAAACACAAGCACTAAGACACACACATGCACATACACTCTTCAAAAAAGGTTAAGGATCGGTTGAAAAAACGGATCTAATTTTTAAAAATTGCCACAAAATTAAACATCGACATAATAATTAAAAGATTAATGTGTTTGAATTAACAAATGAACAATGAATCTTGACCTAGAATTTTGTTTGGCAGGTAGAGTTATTTCCCTTTGTGGGACTTCTCAAAAGCTTCTGCATTTTGGAAGAAAAAAGGTGTTTTTTATAGCCCCATGAAATTTGCGGAACGCATGCCAGGGCAAAAGGTTGTGATGCACGTGCTACAACAGGGTTCTGGCTATGAACATCGCTCACCAGCTTGTGTTTAAAGGTTGACACGCTGACACAATTATACACAGTAGCAACATTCCCCCACGAAGAAAACTGAGCGATTTGGATAGAGAAAGGGCAATAGGATGGCTACAAGACGGTGTTGCTGCCAGGCAAGTGGCCCAGAGGCTTGCAGTGGCTCCCTCTGTCATCATCAGACTAAAACAGAGATTCCACGCAACTGGAAGAGTGCAGAAGCGACAACGTTCTGGTCGGCCCAGAGTCACCACACAAAGAGAGAATCGCTTCATTCAGAGGCAGGCCATGCAACAAAGAATGGCTACGGCAAACAACATTAGGCAACGCCTACAAGCTACCACCAACACTGTTGTTAGTGGTCAGACGATCCGAAACCGCTTACACAACTTTGGCTTGCGTACAAGGCGTCCAGTCCGAGGAACAATCCTGACTGCTAATCACCGAGCATCTCGCCGAGCCTGGTGCACTCAACATATGAGGTGGCAACGTCAGCAGTGGGCTCAGGTGTTGTTAACAGATGAGTCCCGCTTTTGCTTGGAACCAGCTGCTGATGGTTGCATCCGAGTGTGGAGGCGTCGCGGAGAGCGCTTCGCAGAAGGCGCTGTTCTGGAACGACAGCGTTTTGGCGGAGGCTCTGTGATGGTCTGGGGAGGGATCAGCACACGTCTAAGGACACCTCTGTACCATGTAGTGGGCAACTTGACCGGTGTCCGCTACCAGAATGAGATCCTGCAACCCCTGGTCGTTCCAGCCCTCCAAGCGATCAGCCCTCGTGCGATTCTTCAGGATGACAACGCACCTCCCCATTGCTCTGCAGCTGTAAACCTTCATCCAGCAGGCCAGGGTCAACAGGATACTGTGGCCAGCCAACAGCCCGGACCTGAACTCCATAGAGCACATGTGGGACGAGCTTTGTCGTCGGGTACAGCAACATCACCTTCCTCCTGCCAATCTGGGTCAACTGCTGCAATGGCTCCAGCAGGAGTGGAATGGAGTTCCCAGAGCATTCATATGCAACCTGATGCACTCCATGCGCCAACGATGTGTTGAATGCCTAGCACACAACGGAGGGCACACGCGTTATTGACACTGATTCACATGGTTGTGAATTCCATTTTCGAGGGTTGTCACGTTTGACACACTCTATTAAATTGTCGCTGCCGCGTTCGATCTTTGCTTTGTTTGTCATTACTCCTTGGTTGTTCAATTATATAATTTTTTAAAAATGAAAGAATTCGGTCTTGTCTGTTTTGTGTGGCGTGCTTGTAAAAAAGTTATCCTTAACTTTTTTTGAAGAGTGTAAAGCAAGATTTATTTCAACTGCATTTGTATTCAACCTCATAAGTTAAGAAAGGTTGCATTTACATTCTGTGAAATACATGTTTTTATTCAAAGACATAAAATTGCAAACAGATAGTAAATGTATGTGATGTTTGCTATTAATCAGCAATGGAAGAAAAAAAATTAAAAGAAGAAGAAAAAATGACAAACACAAAAACAATGTTTATCACCCAAAACAGGCAAGCTCACAGATCATGGACTGGCAATCCTTGAAAGAGAACGAACACCCTACACAACAGACGAATACAGACACCGTTATGAGAGAAAAGGACCATGTCACCACCACTGATGCCTGACACAATGTTCATCCTCTCGTTCCCTCCGTACCTGTCGGTTGTATATAATATACGTCCTGTGTTCCGTTGGCTTGCAGGTCAACCATCTGTCTATGTATTGTCTGTGTTCCGTTGGCTTGCAGGTCAACCATCTGTCTATGTATTGTCTGTGTTCCGTTGGCTTGCAGGTCAACCATCTGTCTATGTATTGTCTGTGTTCCGTTGGCTTGCAGGTCAACCATCTGTCTATGTATTGTCTGTGTTCCGTTGGCTTGCAGGTCAACCATCTGTCTATGTATTGTCTGTGTTCCGTTGGCTTGCAGGTCAACCATCTGTCTATGTATTGTCAGTGTTCCGTTGGCTTGCAGCTCAACCATCTGTCTATGTATTGTCAGTGTTCCGTTGGCTTGCAGGTCAACCATCTGTCTATGTATTGTCTGTGTTCCGTTGGCTTGCAGGTCAACCATCTGTCTATGTATTGTCTGTGTTCCGTTGGCTTGCAGCTCAACCATCTGTCTATGTACTGTCTGTGTTCCGTTGGCTTGCAGGTCAACCATCTGTCTATGTATTGTCTGTGTTCCGTTGGCTTGCAGGTCAACCATCTGTGTGTATTGTCAGTGTTCCGTTGGCTTGCAGGTCAACCATCTGTCTATGTATTGTCTGTGTTCCGTTGGCTTGCAGGTCAACCATCTGTCTATGTATTGTCTGTGTTCCGTTGGCTTGCAGGTCAACCATCTGTCTATGTATTGTCTGTGTTCCGTTGGCTTGCAGGTCAACCATCTGTCTATGTATTGTCTGTGTTCCGTTGGCTTGCAGCTCAACCATCTGTGTGTATTGTCAGTGTTCCGTTGGCTTGCAGCTCAACCATCTGTGTGTATTGTCAGTGTTCCGTTGGCTTGCAGGTCAACCATCTGTCTATGTATTGTCTGTGTTCCGTTGGCTTGCAGGTCAACCATCTGTCTATGTATTGTCTGTGTTCCGTTGGCTTGCAGGTCAACCATCTGTCTATGTATTGTCAGTGTTCTGAGGAAAACGTTTCAAAAATTAACCTTGCTTTCTTTCGAATCGTGATCTTTGAATGTTAGCAGTTACCGTCTTTTGGATTTCTTCATAACATGCATGGTTGATTAGTAGAAGAGTGACTGGTATACTGCACTGCTTTTCCGTACCTAACGCATAGAAACACATGTAACCCCTGTCTTTTATAATACTTGAACAGCCATTTCTCCAAGCTGTGAGAATCTTGCAACTTGAGCTGACTGCAGAGGTGGTTATTGAAGAACGATTCACTGTAGCTACATGTGCACTGGACTTATTTGCAGGTTAACATTCTCCGTGTATTCTCTCGGGTAGTGTATTCTCTCAGGTTTTGATTATCGCTTGTGAGAGAAAACATAATATGTTGTCAAAATAACACCCCTTCCCACAGAAAATGATGTGACAATAACACCCTTCCCACAGAAAATGATGTGACAATAACACCCCTTCCCACAGACAATGATGTGACAATAACACCCCTTCCCACAGAAAATGATGTGACAATAACACCCTTCCCACAGAAAATGATGTAAAGTGAAATACACATCAAGAAAATAATTAAAACAATCAAGTTATTAATATTATACTTTATTTGTATTTTTGACCAAAACCTGACAGTTTACACAGATCAAGACAGTCAGTGTTCCTATGAGACCGCGCAAGCGGTTGAGATGAACAATGACCGTCAAGATCTGTGTAAAATGTCATATTTTGGTCAAAAATACAAATAACAGTTATGTATCGATCGATTCTGGTTAGAATTCCTTTTAGTTTTGATGATTGAACGCACACAAACATACACTATTTTGTAGTCCCGACTGGCCGTCTGAATATGAAGTGTTGTTGGCCTCTGACGTCACATGGCTCAAAGAAGGGACATCCAGTGTTCAATCGATACATTACCTTACATTCTAATGGGTTTAGCAACTGAGCTTTTATTTGTTTTGTTAGTACATGTGGACCCATCTGATACACAGAGCGACTTCAAAGTGTTCAAATATCAGTTGACACGTTAATATGTTGCTTTCCCAAAACAGTGCTCACAGAAAACAGAAAACCACACATATTTTTTCACATAGTGCTAATATTAACACAAGCAGTCACACGTAGTGCTAACATTAAATGATTAACACAGGCAATCACACGTAGTGCTAACATTAACACCATCACACATCACTTTCCTACACATAGCTCTCATTAACACAGACACTCACATAATCCCATGCTAACATCATGTGAAGAAGGCAGGGGGAAGAAGCAAAGCCGTGCTTATAAATTGAGCATCATTCCATGAAGCATTTACAGTTTGTGCCTTTTTGTGAACTCTTGGTCCTCACGTACCCACACCAACAAGAAATGAGAAAAGTCGCTAAAACAGATAAATTCAAGAAAATCGGAAATCATATTGACAATAAATTAGTCATATTACGGTAAGCAATGTGAAAAAAGACAATTAAACAAAAACACGATGAAAGAAAGAAACACCTGTTTTCGTCTTTATTCACTTCTCTCATCCTAGCTTTTGCCTTGCGCTGACCGTACATGCCTGTGTCTTCTTTGAAAGAAGCAGAAGACACTTTAACACTCGTTGTTGATTACCATCATTTGATTTCAAATGTTGTGATTCAAATGTTCCAAGTTTGATTAACAAAGTTTCGTCAAACATCCAGAAAGTACTTGTATGGAATGTATAAGACGAGGTTAACAATCTGGGAGGGGAAATGTTAAAAGAAAAATGAAAAAAAGTACAAAACGTGTTTTTTTTCTCCAAAACAAAAACAGATTACATAAGACAAAGCGCCCCACAGCCCACAGAAGTGAATCCATTATGTCCAAATACCCCACAGTGCAGAGAAAGAAACTAATTGGCCCTAAGTAAAATCTGTTGTGCATGCTGATCAATGAAGTGAATCATATTCAAATACATGTACACACAGCCCAAAGTGCAGAGGAACAAGCTACAGAGAAACAAGCTACAGAGAAACAAGCTACAGAGGAACAAGCTACAGAGGAACAAGCTACAGAGGAACAACAAGCTACAGAGAAACAAGCTACAGAGAAACAAGCTACAGAGGAACAAGCTACAGAGAAACAAGCTACAGAGAAACAAGCTACAGAGAAACAACAAGCTACAGAGAAACAAGCTACAGAGGAACAAGCTACAGAGAAACAACAAGCTACAGAGAAACAAGCTACAGAGGAACAAGCTACAGAGAAACAAGCTACAGAGGAACAAGCTACAGAGAAACAAGCTACAGAGAAACAAGCTACAGAGAAACAACAAGCTACAGAGAAACAAGCTACAGAGAAACAAGCTACAGAGGAACAAGCTACAGAGAAACAAGCTACAGAGAAACAAGCTACAGAGAAACAACAAGCTACAGAGAAACAAGCTACAGAGAAACAAGCTACAGAGGAACAAGCTACAGAGGAACAAGCTACAGAGGAACAAGCTACAGAGGAACAACAAGCTACAGAGAAACAACAAGCTACAGAGAAACAAGCTACAGAGAAACAAGCTACAGAGGAACAAGCTACAGAGAAACAAGCTACAGAGAAACAAGCTACAGAGAAACAACAAGCTACAGAGAAACAAGCTACAGAAGAACAAGCTACAGAGAAACAACAAGCTACAGAGAAACAAGCTACAGAGGAACAAGCTACAGAGAAACAAGCTACAGAGGAACAAGCTACAGAGAAACAAGCTACAGAGAAACAAGCTACAGAGAAACAACAAGCTACAGAGAAACAAGCTACAGAGAAACAAGCTACAGAGAAACAAGCTACAGAGGAACAAGCTACAGAGAAACAAGCTACAGAGAAACAACAAGCTACAGAGAAACAACAAGCTACAGAGAAACAAGCTACAGAGAAACAAGCTACAGAGGAACAAGCTACAGAGAAACAAGCTACAGAGAAACAAGCTACAGAGGAACAAGCTACAGAGAAACAAGCTACAGAGGAACAAGCTACAGAGAAACAAGCTACAGAGAAACAAGCTACAGAGAAACAACAAGCTACAGAGAAACAAGCTACAGAGAAACAAGCTACAGAGGAACAAGCTACAGAGGAACAAGCTACAGAGAAACAAGCTACAGAGAAACAACAAGCTACAGAGAAACAAGCTACAGAGAAACAAGCTACAGAGAAACAAGCTACAGAGGAACAAGCTACAGAGAAACAACAAGCTACAGAGAAACAAGCTACAGAGGAACAAGCTACAGAGAAACAAGCTACAGAGGAACAAGCTACAGAGAAACAAGCTACAGAGAAACAAGCTACAGAGAAACAACAAGCTACAGAGAAACAAGCTACAGAGAAACAAGCTACAGAGGAACAAGCTACAGAGGAACAAGCTACAGAGAAACAAGCTACAGAGAAACAACAAGCTACAGAGAAACAAGCTACAGAGAAACAAGCTACAGAGGAACAAGCTACAGAGGAACAAGCTACAGAGGAACAAGCTACAGAGAAACAACAAGCTACAGAGAAACAACAAGCTACAGAGAAACAAGCTACAGAGAAACAAGCTACAGAGGAACAAGCTACAGAGAAACAAGCTACAGAGAAACAAGCTACAGAGAAACAAGCTACAGAGAAACAAGCTACAGAGGAACAAGCTACAGAGAAACAACAAGCTACAGAGAAACAAGCTACAGAGGAACAAGCTACAGAGAAACAAGCTACAGAGGAACAAGCTACAGAGAAACAAGCTACAGAGAAACAAGCTACAGAGAAACAACAAGCTACAGAGAAACAAGCTACAGAGAAACAAGCTACAGAGGAACAAGCTACAGAGGAACAAGCTACAGAGAAACAAGCTACAGAGAAACAACAAGCTACAGAGAAACAAGCTACAGAGGAACAAGCTACACAGAGGAACAAGCTACACAGAGGAACAAGAGAAACAAGCTACAGAGAAACAAGCTACAGAGGAACAAGCTACAGAGGAACAAGCTACAGAGGAACAAGCTACAGAGGAACAAGAGAAACAAGCTACAGAGAAACAAGCTACAGAGGAACAAGCTACAGAGAAACAAGCTACAGAGGAACAAGCTACAGAGGAACAAGCTACAGAGAAACAAGCTACAGAGAAACAACAAGCTACAGAGAAACAAGCTACACAGAGAAACAAGCTACAAAGAAACAAGCTACAGAGGAACAAGCTACAGAGGAACAAGCTACATAGGAACAAGCTACAGAGGAACAAGCTACAGAGGAACAAGCTACAGAGGAACAAGCTACAAAGAAACAAGCTACAGAGGAACAAGCTACAGAGGAACAAGCTACAGAGAAACAAGCTACAGAGGAACAAGCTACAGAGGAACAAGCTACAGAGAAACAAGCTACAGAGGAACAAGCTACAGAGAAACAACAAGCTACACAGAGGAACAAGCTACAGAGGAACAAGCTACAGAGGAACAAGCTACAGAGGAACAAGCTACAGAGGAACAAGCTACAGAGGAACAAGCTACACAGAGGAACAAGCTACAGAGGAACAAGCTACAGAGGAACAAGCTACACAGAGGAACAAGCTACAAAGAAACAACAAGCTACAGAGAAACAACAAGCTACAAAGAAACAAGCTACAGAGGAACAAGCTACAGAGGAACAAGCTACAGAGGAACAAGCTACAGAGGAACAAGCTACAGAGGAACAAGCTACAGAGGAACAAGCTACAGAGGAACAAGCTACACAGAGGAACAAGCTACACAGAGGAACAAGCTACAGAGGAACAAGCTACAGAGAAACAAGCTACAGAGGAACAAGCTACAGAGGAACAAGCTACAGAGGAACAAGCTACAGAGAAACAACAAGCTACAGAGGAACAAACTACAGAGAAACAAGCTACAGAGGAAACCCTTCAAGACCTCAAATCATATGAGAAAATCAGGTCTTAAAAAGGAGGGAGTCTTGAAATGGGGGTACACAGGTTATCAACACAATATTTGAGAAAACAGGGTCTTAATGGAATGGGGTCTTAAATTTGGGGTGGGGGTAGGGGGTCTTACCGAGGGGGTCTCACCAAGGGGGTCTTACCGAGGGGGTCTTACCGAGGGGGTTCACTTGTACTAGGCCCTAACCCACACACACACACACACATGCACCCATGCAGGCAGGCACGCAGGCACACACACACACACACACACACACACACACGTTGAATGTAATATTACATTGTACAACTGTCTTCAAGTTGGAGACAGGTATTGTTTGACACCACAAAATACTTGGCACTAGTTACTTGAATGTTGCTA